>NC_053170.1:28375802-28500802 GCF_016835505.1 Polypterus senegalus | reverse complement strand
GTCACTCGCGCTTCTTATTGTTTCGCTGCCTTCTCAATTATATAATGCATGTTTTCTTAAGCGCTTTTGAGGTCTTCCTGGTTTTCTATGTGCTGCGTGATTACGTGGGAGCGTGATGATGTCACACGAAACTCCGCCCCACGCGTTGAAGCTCAACTCCATTACAGTAAATGGAGAAAATACCTTCCAGTTATGACCATTAGGCGTAGAATTTCGAAATGAAACCTGCCCAACTTTTGTAAGGAAGCTGTAAGGAATGAACCTGCCAAATTTCAGCCTTCCACCCACACGGGAAGTTGGAGAATTAGTGATGAGTCAGTGAGTGAGTGAGGGCTTTGCCTTTTATTAGTATATATGTGTATATATGTGTATATATGTGTATATATGTGTATATATGTGTATAGATAGATAGATCGATAGATAGATACTTTATTAATCCCAAGGGGAAATTCACATAATCCAGCAGCAGTATACTGATACAAAGAAACAATATTAAATTAAATAGTAATAAAAATGAAAAGAATTAAAATAAAATTAATGTTACATTTACTCCCCGGGTGGATATGTGTGTGTATATATGTAGATATATATATGTATGTGTATATATATATATATATATATATATATATATATATATATATATATATATATATATATATATAGATATGTAGATATATATATATATATATATATATATAGATATGACAACAACACTCATCACTCACAACAGTGACAAAACAATTACATTGACAATCAGGTTACGTTATTTTCAAAATGTTTCCTTTTCTTTTCATTGCTTCTTTAACACACTACTTCTCATTTCATGGCCGGTATTTTAACTAGTATATATATATATATATATATATATATATATATATATATATATATATATATATATATATACACACATATATATATATATATACACATATATATATATACACACATATATATATATATATATACACACATATATACATATATACACACATATATACATATATACACACATATATACATATATACACACATATATACATATATATATATATATATATATATATATATATATATAAAACAAAAGTACAAACGTACATGTAACATCCATGGATTGTTAACCCAAGTTTGAATATATTAGAAAATTTAATTACTATTAATTTTAACATTCAAACTTATTTTTTGGCCAATTTGACAGCCCTACCTGGTTTAATTTATAACTAGCCCAGGAGGTTGATTTGGAATCAGCATATGAAGAAACAAAATTCATAGTATTATGTTTATCCATTTACTCGCAATAAATCAAGATATTTCTCAATATACGTTGAAATACCCAATGCCAAAAAAATGAGGACAGACACCAGTGCAGTCTTAACACTTCATACAGTGATATACTAAGTGTACAATGTTCCTATAAGGTGCAGAAGTTTTTTTTAAGAACAAAAACTTCCAGAAAGAGGGAAAATAAACAGCATTAGCAAGGCAATAAGTAGGACATGCATTATACTACACCACACTACACTGGAAATGTCTAGATAATTAGCTTGCATCCCACAGCCCCAAAAAGAGAAATCCAAGCTGGCAATAAAAATTATTTTAGGTCTCCCTCTGTGTAAAATACCCAACTGGTGCCTAAAGGGAACAATAAATGGATAAGAGGCAACTGAAAATTCAGTTTCCTGAAGCTGAAGTAATGTACAGGTAGTACCCAGGTTACAGACATCTGACCTACGACTTACAAATGTGGCCGCAGCTGCAACGCATGCGCCTCAGTAACTGCCGCTCTGTCATCTACGGCCTGGAGATGCTGCACATGGTGGCTGGACGTAAGGCTGGATTGGGGCAATTTTGTTGCTCGCACAGTGTAGTGTCTCTCGGGTGGCCCCCGCCGGCAAGCGGTGACCCATGGTCCATAGTCACCAGGACCACAGCTATTGCTTGTGTGCAGGACGAAGGCTTGATGGGGTGTTTCATTGTCCACCCACTATGCTGCTGCTGTTACTGCTCCTGACTGGACGCAGGCTGGATGGAGTAGAGGGAAGCGTTTCACTACCCGCCCACCACACATGGCTGCCTCATTTGTTCTTGGTGGGCGGCTGGTAATGCTGCAAGCGGTGACCTGGTTGTGGCTGAACGGATGCCACTGAGGGTGAACGGGGCGGCGGGGGGCAGCATTGTACTGTGCCTCCGGTGGCTGCTTGCTGAATGGGGGCAGTGGTGGGTGATTCACTACCTGCCTTTGGCTGCACCGTGTTCGTTCTCAGTGGGCGGATGCTGCAGGCAGCATACTGTAGTGGAGGTGACTGCCGCCCCCATTCATTCTCAATAGCAAGCCTGCTTGTACTGTTACGCACATAGCAGGAAGTTGTCTCTTGTCAGTACATGAGACGTGTTGACGACGGGTGCCTTCCTGCTGTGATAGCGTGTACAGTGCTATGCAGAAGAGCTCATCTTAACCTTTTGTCTTCATCCTTCAAGAACGTCTCAGAAACACAAATCTGATGCAAGTGCTGGTGATACACTAAAGAAGAGAAAACAATCACCATTGAAAATAAAGTAGAAATAATAAAAAGGTCAGAGACAGGTGAAACTCCATCATTCATTGGCAGAGCACTTGGTTACAGTCGGTCAACAATAGCATTTATTAAAATAATGTACTGTTCCGACTTACATACAAATTCAACTTAAGTACAAACCTACAGTCTCGTACGTAACCCGGGGAGTGTCTGTATAATGCTTAACTATAATTTGGAAAAAATGCCCCTAATGATAAAAAAACTGGGTATGCTACTATATATCAGCAAGACAGGCTACTGTCTCCATGACCCTGAACTGACGAAGTAATTCAAATGGATGGACAGAAATTACACTGGAAAATTCCAAAAAAATATGTCAAATGATCATATCTGCAATGCCAACAAATTTTCAAATGAAGTTTGCTTTATTGCCTGTTATCTCCATTGTTTACAGATAATGGTCTTATAAAAAGGTCAAATATCATAATTAAACATACTATTAATTTCCACAACTTACATACAGTAAAACCAAAAATGTGAGAAAGGTGATATGCAAAATATTAATAATGGACAGTCGATAGGGTATACAAAGTACAAATAATTCTGAATTAAATCATAGGTGCACTGGCATTGATTTAAAAAGAATGAATTGTCAAGTAAAGACTGACCGCTTGTGTAATGTGGTACTTGGCCTTGGCTTTTATAATGCATAGAATTAAATAGTAATTCTTTGACAAAAAAAAGACGTTAATTTTTTAAACAATGCTTCATGTTAAATTACAATGGTCTAATACATGAAAGTTTCAGATTAAATGCATTTTCATTTAAAATGTTGAGTTGGATAGATTTGTCCATAACTCACATTCCAATAAAATTTTATTTAATCTTTCTTACATGTGGGAAAATTCAGTTAACAAAATCTGAACATAGAATGTTTGAAAGTGATATCCACTGTAGACCCAGACTAAGGCAATAAAAAACTCCAGTCATGAAAGAGGGTAATAAAGGAAGTGTAAAAACAAACAGAATCTGAGGAAAATATAAATTACAAAGGTAACCACAGAACTCTCACCAGAAATGGCAAAATACTAGAAATCATGGATGGTGAAAGCAATGATAACTGTACGGTTTCACTCACAAAATGTTCCATGCAGAGTCGCAAAATAAAACCTTACATAGCACAACAAAACAATTTAAATAAGACTGAATTTTTAAGTCTATATATGGTCTGAAAGTAAGTTGCTGCATATAAAATTATATTATCTCATCTAAAATGAAAACAGCCATCTCCTTAATGCAGTTTATTAAAGATTATAGCATATAGGCCAGTACTCACAAAAGCTCCTTTCCTTAGGCAAGAATCCAGCTTCTCCCCTGGAGATGAACTCAGCACATACTCCACCATGCTAACCCCCAGCCCACCACTCTCAGACCTTGGGGAAAGCACCGACCCAACCTCACTGCTGGCATGGAAGCCTTGGCCAGGCCGCCTTTGTACCATAATTGGCTGGGAGACAGAATGATCTATGAGGCAAAAATAGAGAAATCATTAAATCATTTGTGAAATGTATGTAACATGAACTGAAAAAATAAAGTACAGAAATAAAGTTTCAAATAAATATTAGCTGCAGAAATGTATAAACAAAATAATTCTTAAAGTAACTACAGAAGAACTCAAACAGGTCTTAAAACACAAAATTTGCAAACTGTTAGAAATATGCTATGTATTTAATATTAAGTTTACAGAAAGACTTTTACTACAGAATATGTTTATTGTACTCAATGTATCTGATCATTCTTATGCAATAGGTATAATGCACTCCCATCCTACTATGCTGAAGAAAGTTTGATAGCAGTAGAACTAAGAATGCCTAGTAGTGGCACATGGAGAAATTGCCGAATGATAAAAATAATGTGAGAAAACAACTACTAAGCTGTAAGTTTTCAAAAATGGAGTTAACAAAATTACAGAAAGAAGATGAACAGGGCAAAAGCACAGATTTTAATAACCTTCTGAAAAATGTAATAATCTGCCAACAAAAAAAAAAAAATTAAAAAAGGAAAAATCTCCATCACCTACCTGAAGCCCCCCATGCACTATCCCTCCACTGGTCAAGAAATATCCCTTTTGGTCCATCTTTACTTGAATCATCTGTTTCCCAGAATTTTTTGCCTGGTAACAGCTGCTATAAAACGTTAAAAGAAAAGTAGCAAATGATATAACAATTATTGTTACACCTTAGGTTAATAAAAAAAGCAATAACTGAACATTTCACATGAGCTAGCACATCAAAATATTTTCTAAAAAAGGAGAAAAAAAAAAGTTTCTAATTTGGAACTCAAAAAAGAACATTGCCAATAATTCTGTTTATTTTGAACAAGCACACTTGTATTCATAAGCACAGCATGCTATGCGCTATTGAAATACAATGTAGGTAAATTAACACATAAAATTAAATCCTGCTAAAAACATATACTGCGTGAAAAAATATTATTAAAACACTATGGAGACTAAATCAAGGCAATCTGTTCTCTGGCCTGGGTCTTCATGTATAAACGGTGCATATACACAAAACTGTTCCATACAACTGTTTCCACACTCGCGTTAAGATGTATAAAAACTAAACTTGGAACAATGTTGCGCACATTTTCACAGTAGCCTCAGACTGTGCATACACATATTTCTGTTTGGTTTTGTAAACAGGCGTCACTCGGAGTCAAAACAGTGCTACTGTTTCAGTGTGGTTTCCCTTTATTTATTTATTTATTTTTTAAATATTTGCATCCATAAAGAGGGCTTTATCAAATACGGTATACCAAAATTAACTGCATATCATTTACAAATTTAAAGCACTTAATTGTAAACAATCTATAAAAATACAATGGTGCATGGAATGGCCAAACTATTCCAAATACCATGGCTGCATTAGCGTTGTTAAAAGACATTGCAAATAGAAGAATTAGAAGAAAATACATATTTAGAGACATTGATTTCCTGTCCCATGATGGTGACTGGCTTCTAAGTCGGTTTAGGTTTCCAAGAGTCTCTTGGAGCTGTGTACTGAACTGGGGCCAGCTTTACAAATGCAGACTGTGAATTGTGCATTACCTGCTCATTTGCAAGTTCTGAAAACCCTCCGGTGTTTAGCCACAGGAGCTTTTCAATTGGTAGGTTACCAATTGTGTATTTCTCAGTCATCACTGAGACACGCCATGCCAGTTGTATGGGTTGATGTTATCTGCTTGTCATCCAGATATACAAGATTTACATACCCTGGCAGAATTTGTAAGATGTATACGATATTTTAAACAAAAGATGACTGATTAGGCAAAACATTTCATTTACTTTTAATGACATTCAAATGAAACTATAAAGCATTACAGAATAGTACAACCATTAAACAAAACATAGTAATAAGTAAAATGAGATGGTCCCTGTTCAAAAGTTTGCATACCCTTAGTTCTTAATACTGTTTATTGCCACATTAATGATGGCATGGAGTCTTTTGAGATAGTTATGGATGACGCACTTGATTTTCACAGGTGGCAAAGCTGCCATTTCTTCGTGGCAAAAAAACCTCCAGGTCCCATAAATTCTTGGGTCATCTTGCACGAACTCAACATTTGAGATGTCCACAAAATGGCTCAATGATAATGAGGTTAAGAGACTATGGTGGCCACTCCAGCATCTTCACTTTTTTTTTCTGCTCTAGCCACCGAAGGGTCAACTTGGCCTTGTGTTTTGGAACATTGTCACGTTGGAAGTTCCAAGTGCATCCCATCTGCAGCTTCCAGACTGATGAATGCAAGCTGTTTTTCCAGAATTTTCCAGTAACATGCTGCATTCAACTTGTCATCACACCACATGTGCTGCTGTAGCTCACACACCCCCAGAACATCAGGGATCCACCTCCATGCTTCACAGTAGGGATTGTGTACTTTTTGCCATGGGCCTTGCATTTATGGTTATGACCTAAAAGTTCAATTTTAGTTTTATCAGTCTAAAGGACTTTGTTCCAGAAGTTTTGAATCTTGTCTAGAAGGTGTTGGGTATTTTTGTAAGTAGGCGGTTTTGTGGCATTGGCATAGTGCCACTCATTTTTGTTCAAATACCTTGTTATTGTGCATCTTGAAACCGCAACACCACTTGTTTGCAGAGAAGCTTATATTTCAGCTGAAATTGCTTATGGGTTTTTCTTGGCATCTCAACAAATGATCCTGGCAGCTGTGGCTGAAATCTTGGTTGGTCTACCAAACCTTCCTCTATTTTATCAGAATTCGAATACTACTGACAGACTTTTCAGATCCCTGCATATCTTTTTATATTTATTTCCTGATTTATAAAATTCAACAACCTTTTCTTGCAGGTCCTTTGACAGTTCTTTTGCTTTTTCCATGGCTTGGTATCCAGCAAAGTCAGTGCAGCTCTGCATGAATTTAAATTAACTATTTATAGACAGAAACAGATTACTATCAAAGTTACAGGTGTGAATACTCTTCCTTAATTTCCCTTAATTTAAACATGTGTATGTCATCTTGTGTGTATATCATCAGCCCCAACATTCAAGGGTATGTAAACTTTTGATCAGGCCCATCTGGATGATATCAGTTCTCATTATAATTTAAAAACAGCACACATAATTATGTGATAATAAACTGCTTCACCTGAGCACATTCCCTAATTAATAATAACACATTTTATTTATATTGCGCCTTTCCCATGCTCAAGGCGCTTAAAAGGAAAGCTTTCTGCAGGATCAATTATATTTTCTAAGCAATAGCCAATACTTAAATTCTGCCAGGGTATATAAACTGTAAGTGCCTCACCAATAATTGCAGCATTCTAATTTTGCTACTTCTTCTAGTGGTGCTGACTCTCAGACGGTAGGGCTGTGAGTTGCGTTTTAAAGTCAACTTTTATAACTGACCACTTTTTTTATTTGGACACTGTGCAACTTTCTGAACTTGCACTTTTGAGTGCCTCTCTATCAATTTTATTTTGTTGCTTATACCACCGCTTAAGCCACCAAATAGTAAGTTTCTCCTTGCCTCCACTTCACTGAGCAGTACTTCCATTTCACATTCGCTGAAATTCTTCTTTTTACACTCGTTTTTGCCACTGTTTTTTACTGAACAGAAGGGGCTATTTATACTGATTTGCTTCATCAAATAGACGAAATTCTGGGAGGAGTCGGTGTGGAGCTGCAGGCTCATGCATGTGTGTTAAAATTCACATTGATTGGTGTTTGAAAAGGGAAAGTGTCTAGAACTTTGCTTGTGCAGTTTCATACATCTGAATTTTTTTGTGCATTCTACGTAAGGAGTTATACACAAGTTCCCTGGTTTGCAAATAAAACACTAAAATTGTTACCAAGCAATGAAAATCACACTTGTATCCTTATATTAGAATTCCTTCAAGAAGGGAACAGACATTTAAGAATTGGAGCAAGAAATGTAACCCTTGAACATATTTGGGAATATTTTAGAATCAGCCTTCTCAATGAAACCAATGGATTATATTATTAATCCCTACATTAATTTATTACACAAAAAAAGACAAAAAAAAACCACACAAAATATCATCATTTTTATATGGAACTAAATTATTCTGTTTCACCAGCACAATATGGGTGGAAATGCCAGAGACCCCACAATACAAAGATCCTAATACCGAGGATGATGAAACATTATTACTGTAATTTATTTCCGTGTTATGCAAAATATCAACAATTATGACTCAAGTGTGTGATATGCAATTCTTTCCGTTTTTAATTTGACTTAAGTTAAAAAACATAAATGTACAGGCTAATCTTTTATGTCTAATCACATAAACTCTTTAAAACAATTAATCTTGTACGTTTGTCTTTTTTTTAAATCATGGAAATGGGTTTTAAGTATCTTGGCCACTGCAAATATTCTAGGACTGGCTCCTTTTGAAGCCTCCTTTGTTCTTTACAGTATGGCATAAAATTTCGGTTATCACTATCATCAAAAGAAACACTCTACAAGAGAGGTTTTGCATACAGTGTATATTGATGACTCAGCTTCTGTACTGGTAAGATGAGGACTTTGAGCTTGAGAGAGCTGGATTAACATTACAGTGATGACATTTCTGTTCAGGTGCTCCCATACTAAGGTAGCTCTGTTTTGTAGATCCTGCAAGACAAATATTTCTTGCTTGCTAGATATGAAATGGTTACAACATTTTGAGTTATTTGCTTTTTGACCCTCTACCTAATTTTATTTATATCCTCCATCTTCACCAAGTTTCAAAATAAGATTAATGCTACTCTTGGTTAATGAACTGGTGTATACAATACATAAGGCAACTAATCATTTAGTTTTTGCATCCCTAAAATATTTAGTCATCACTCATAATATACACAGATAAACACTAACTGGTATCAGAATATTTTAGAAATATTGTAGAATATATAGCATACAATAGAGTTTAAAATGTATATGCTAAAGACATGCACACATATATTAGGTACATTTTTTTTTTTTTTTTAAATCTCTGATGCACTACATCAACTTTTTATTTTTTGGACATTGGCCTCCTTTTGCTTTGTTGGGTAGGTGCTTTACTGCATTGCTAGCAAAGATTAATTT
This sequence comes from Polypterus senegalus, assembly GCF_016835505.1. Taxonomy (NCBI): domain Eukaryota; kingdom Metazoa; phylum Chordata; class Cladistia; order Polypteriformes; family Polypteridae; genus Polypterus; species Polypterus senegalus. Next base: position 28,491,677 of record NC_053170.1, on the reverse strand, counting down.
TAGCTAAGCAGCCTGGTAGCAAACAAAGTTTCAGTAGCTTACATATGAAAAGCAATTTCAGTTGAGCACTTATTTTGCTCTAAAACTGTAGTAACCAAAAAAAAAAGAATTTAAACATGGGCAGATTTGGTAAAGAAATCTCTGCAACACTGCTAATGTCTACAGTACATGATCTGTTGGAATGAAAAAAAGAAAAGTATTTTATTAGTTCTTGCATAAAAAGGAATTCTAACAGACAGTCCTGAATGTCCCTGAGGGAATAAATAAAGCATTTATCCATCTATCATACTGCTGGAGTTAGTATGGTAACATAAATTTCAATACTTGTACACGGGAGAACTCCTCACTGAAGGACTTGATGAAGTGAAGTTCCCTGTACACTATGGTACAAAAGATAGTTGCATCCATCTTGCATGGTGATGTATTGCATGTACTTACATATATGAAATAATCAGTCAATAAAGTAAAAAGGTGGAGACTAAACACATCAAACTTCATATACTCCTGGAAAGGCAAGGATCTGACCTTGCTCTAACCTACAGTGAGAGGTTTGCGTTCTCTGTGCATGGATGTATTGTTACAAAAAAATATTAGAATGCTGAACTGTATTGATACTCCCATTCCAACAATAAAGCACAATGTTTCTCTCACATTCTCAAGCTACATGTAGAAAACAGTATTTAGAGGAGAAAGATGAAAGATGATGAATCTTGCTCATGAATAGCCCGAAAGGGCAACACAGCTAAACAGTCACATTTACAAGAAAACCTGGAAATAATGTACTTGGACAAAGAAAAAAAAATAGTTCTACTGTGGCACTGTTAAAGATTTATCCTCCTTAGCATTTTTGTTAAAAATGAACGTTTTTCCATAATAAAAAAATGCTATGTGTACTAAAACCATGTAAATACCAGAACCTCAACATCAATACAGTAGAAAAGGTATGTCTAGTGTCCACTGCTGTACTGAAACAGATTTACCGTATCACGCGTCGTTTGTCAGAGATTTTTTGAGACCGTCACTAATGCACAGTCTGATGGTACAAGTGGAACAGTAGAAGTGAGTTTCCTTGTGCACTTTTCTTGTATTTTTTGCATTGCTTGTACATAAGAGGGTAGGATGTTAGTGCCTGACTGCATCATGGACACACTTGTGTTACTGCGTGGCACCTTCATGTGACCCTATACACTGAGCATGCATTAGTTTCACTTTAGGTGACAATGTATGGTGAGCAATTCACATCGTCAACACTATCACTCGATTTGAGCAATGGTTCAGTTTCAGTTAATTCTAAAACTGCCTTTACATCTTTTCATTTACCATTGTGTTTTTTTCCTGGAGGCTCAGAATATTGAGAAGTTACCTTAGAATTACCAAAGAGTGGCAGAAAGCATGATGTTATTTCAACCACTAGATGGCAGCAGAATACTGTCTCAAGGGATATTCAGGCTTAACATTATAAAGCACATCATTTCATGTCACTAGAATCTGACTCAAGTTTAACCACACTTGCATAGAATTCAGAGCCCAAGTCATGCACAGGGTTAATGCCAAGGAGGTTAACTGTAATTCTGTCCAAGACTAAAGCCAAGGATAAAAACTAGGATAGGATAGGATAGACTAGTCAGTATACCTGTAAATATACAACAATATGACATAAGCAGAGATTCAAAGCATTCCTAATGTGAATATAGGTAAAAAAGCATATAAAACATAATAGTTTCACTGCTCAGGATTAGTATAATTTGTTTTAATTTAATTATAGTACATTTATAACAGCGAATATGGTGCTGAGCTTATAAGTGAAAGTGTATTTTGTATTAAAAAAATACTGTTTTGAATGGAAAAATATTCTGCTGCTAGTATAAAAATGAAAGATGAAGAATGTATCCAATTAGCAATGTTTTTAAAACATTTCAGCAGACTGATAAAGAAAACATAGCTAAAGGAATCACTTTCAGCAAGTGTTTGACAACATTTGAAACAGAATTCAGTAAAGAAAATTAGTCACCTCTCCCATTGCTCTTCCCTCTAATGCCAAAGCTTGAAAATCATGGTTTAGTTCATCCATTGATCGCACCTGAAATTAAACAAACACACAGAACACATATTACTCATATTCTAATAATCACTTAACCTCAACATGAAGCCCTAAACAGTTATTATGACCCAAAGAAATCCAACAATTTCAGTGGCCTGTAATAATTGCTCAGGGAAGTTGCTTTGAAATAAAAAGATCAACCAGGGTGTTTTGAAAAAACAAAACCCTGTGAAAGATTAATCAACAAAAATTAAATATTTCTTGACAAGTTGCAAAGCCAGTGGCAAGCTCTTCATTAAGTAGAACAGAGCACGCAAAAGTCATGCTTAAAAGATAAAATAACCAAAATCAAGGGGCCAGTATAATCTTCAATAAGATTCCACAATTTCTTAAAACAGGGAGAATTGCATATAAAAAGTGATGCAATTCCTATGTCATTCATTTGTTTTAATTTTTTTTTTAATGTAAATACTCTCAATTTAATTTTGAAAGGCTACACTAAAAGCTCTTATCCTTGATTTCATTTTAATACCAATGTTTTGGTATAGCTTCATACTGATAACAACTGTGTTACTGTCCACACACTTATGGACTGCACTGCAGCAATGCTCGTGGAGTTACTCAGAGACAGAATGCATGGACTTCAAGGGCTGTGCAGCCTTATGTTACAGAAATATCACATAACTTATGATTCATGGTGTCTACCCTCATGTAACATTTTACACAGCAGTTGTGGATGCAAGTCAGAAGGGTGTTATCAGTTAAATAATAAGGTTACGATATTTTCTTTAATTTTTTATTTATTTTTAGTTAAATTAGGTAATTAAATACGACACTGGTTCCTAACAGCACATTCTTTACATGCTTAAAGTGGACTTACTTCTTAACACACTGTACATATCCATTGACTGTGATAGAGTACAATTTGTTTTTGTTCTGGAGAAAATGGCTATATTATATGTAGGTTTGTGCAAAGTTCTTTTGTTAAATAGAATTTAATTAAATGTGCTTTTGAGAGATTGGATCTTATTTAAAAATTTTCTTCCATTATTGTTATATACCTTAAGAGAAAATATATTTACATTTTGGAGACACACTGGATCTTTAAAGAATATTGCTTTAAGCAAGATTCGCTTAAAAAAACAACGAAAGTACCTACCATCAATTTCAGACTTATCTCTCTATTATAAAAAAAATCTTGGGAGAGAAAGTCTAGGGAGAAGAGACGTGATCTTCACGTGAAGATTATGGAAGACACTAAAAAAACTAGCGAGACTAAAGACATTGGCCACGGAGAATCTCGCGGGACGTAGAACATGAGATTCTTGCAAGGCACACCCTACTTACAACCAATATCAAATAAGACCACGGGCAGCAAAACTCTCAGTCGTGTAAAAGCTTTGAGTACACACAGATCCAGGGCTCTCATCGCATATAAAGCGTATAAGGACAATACGTAATAGATGAAATGTCGACGATTAAGCGAAGAAGAAAGAGTAGCGCAAAGAAAAGAGACTCAAAGGCGTTGGAGAGGAAAAAAATGTGAAAAAGAATATTCTAGGTGCAAATTCAGAGAATAAGGTAATCAGCTGGAACAAGTGGAATTGAAAGCACGTCCAATAGGGCTCAGAATTAAAAGACAAAGTAGAACTTCATAAAGACATTCAAAAACGCTGGTGCTATACACATGCAGAGCAGGTTAGAGATTATGAAAGCAGTGGAATTAGAAAGGCTCAAAAAAAAGTTGGCGCGATACAAATGCAGAGAGGTTAAAGAATATGAAATCAGGAAAATTATAAAGTATAAAACACAAACAAACAGAAATTATTACTCAAAAAAAGGGAAAATAATCACCACAGACCTGGGGCCTCATGTAAAAATGCCGTGCGCAGAAATCGCACTATAACATGGCGTAAGCACAAAAGCCGAAATGTGTTTAAGTACAGAAAAATCAAGATGCAGGAATCTGTGCGTACTCCAACTTCCACATTCTTCCGCTACATAAATCCAGATCAGCGTGAAAAGTAACGCCGTCACGCCTTTATGTAACGCCCAACTCCTCCCAGAATTACGCCTCTTTGAATATGCAAATCAATATAAATCTCCCTTAAGCTCAGCCTTCTGTGAAAAGACAATGGGAAAAGCACGGGGGAAAATATAAGAATTTCAGCGAATACTAAGTGGAGGCAAAGGAAAACCATACTATTTGTTCAAATAAACTGTGGTATAATCAACAAAAGGAAGTTGATCGAGTGACATAGCGTGTTGGAGAAACTTGAAAGCTAACGTTCACAAAATCGCACAGTGCCGGAAATAAAAAAGAAGTCACATATCAAAGTCGCCATGAAAAGGCGAGTTGTAGCCCACTGTCTGAGTGTCATATGAAAGATTATTAGGGTACAGAGAAAAAAAAGGCACACAGTGGGGAAAAAGCACGAAATGTCAACTTCAATCTAGACATTTCCACTTTAATCACATTGTTTATTTTGTCATTAAAGTAGAACATCATAAACTTCATCTTAAAATCGTTTAATTAACCAGTTTCTCAAATCACATCATAATTAAAGTATCACGTTAAATACTTTGTTTTGTATTTGATCTTCTATGTGCTCTGTGTGTGTGAATCACTACTTGCTTCTTAAACCGGCTCTCTTCCTCCAACTGGACACAGAATTCATTACATTCGTATATCGGATATTACAGCTCTCTGAATAACTAAAATACTGAGATGTATACGTGATATCATTTTTATGATGATAGGAGTTAAAGCACGTTATTAAACATGAGTTTCACGGCGCAGTGATTGTGTGCGACCTTCGATGAAATTATTTATTGCAGCAGTACTCATGGGTGGCTCTATGTCCAATAGAAAATAAGTCCAATGTCAATATGTTATCTTATGCATGGTGGATCGCCACACAATCAGCTCTGTAATAGACGTTAAGCCATCTGTAAGCTTAGAGCGCTGATTCTTCAAAACGTTAAAGGAACATTGAAATATCTTCGTAGTACGTTTAATTATTCTATCCTTCACACCAGTCCCAGTGAAGAATTTAGATTATTTAAATGAAGTTAAAGTTTTATCTGTAAAATAATAAACATATTTTGCTGCATTTCATCTTAAAAATGATATTGTCATCATATGTAAATACGCGCTTTATAAAGTGGCGCAGGTTGTGTAATATTATAACTGTACTGCAAGTTTACAGTGAGGTAATTGCACTTATAAGTACAAACAGTTCTGAACTGCGAGATCCGTACAGGTAAGGCTTTGAAACGTTTTGCTGTGGCCGAGACAGCGTGTGCTTAATGCCGTATACCGATAATTCTCTTTCCGATCAGCTGCTGCTGTAATTCACACTCAGATACAGTGATATAAATACTCCGAGTGGTGCAGTGAGAGTAATATGGAAAAAGATGATCCGCTGTGGCAACTCCTAACGGGAGCAGCGGAAAGAAGAAGGTGCAGTGAGAGTAACAACGTTAAAGCGGCTATGGTATTTAGAATAGTTTGACCATTCCGTGGACCATTATATTGTTACTGGTTAATTACAATCCGATGCATTACACTAATAAACAATATGCGGTTATTTTCAGTGTATTTATAAAGCCGCGTCAGAAAAATAAGGAGTAACCACACAGGAACAGTAGCATTGCTTTGACGCTGGGTGCCGCCAGTTTGCAAAACCGAGCGGAGAACTTGCGTACGACAAGGTATGAAGTACCGTGGAAAAGTGCGTAGCTTTACGCCAAGTTTAGGTTTTATACATCGCGATTTGAATGCGGAAAAGTTCTTACGCAACATTTCTGTGCGTACGCACCGTTTATACATTAGGCCCCAGGTGTCACTGAAAAAAAGCAGGACAAAGCAAGGTCAAAAATAAAAGACAGAGTACAAAATAAAGTAAAACATCATAAAGAGGTTAAAAAACAAAGTGGAGAAAACTAGTGCTCGGCGGCATACCGGTTCATACCGAAAACCGTTTTTTATACTTGTTATGATATGGATTTTTCTTATACCGCAACACCAGTTTAAATTGCCTAAACAACGTTCGGAATGTGGCGCAGTGGGAAACTGTTCAAGTAGGGACCTTTTTCACTTGCGCGGGGGCTCTTGTTCACTGCTACACCACTAAATAGGTAGTGGTAGTGTAGGTATTGCGCTGTGAAAATGGACAGAGAACATTCCGAAACTGAAGCTGTAGCTGACGATAAAGTTGAACATGATGACACAGAAGAACTTTTGCCGAAAAAAAGGAGTCATGTCCATTGCCTGGAGATAATTTGGTTTTAAAAGGTCAGATGTGGACCATTATGTTCAAATGTGTAAATACTGTTTCTATACTACTATATAATACTGCAAGCCAAGTTGTACTTGTTTTATTTGTTTTCAATTGAGTGTAATGTACCAGGGTACTGAGTAATAGTGTGACGACATGTTGACTTTATTCTCGACATTTCCACTTTAATCTCGACGCTTATAAGAATAAAGTCGACATTTCTACTTTATTCTCGCCGTTTATGTCAAGATTAAAGTTGACATGTTGACTTTATTCTCGTAATTTGTCATTAAAGGAGAACATCGTAAACTAAACTTCATCGTAAAATGAATATTTAATTTACTAGATTTTCTCAAACCCCGTCATAATTTATATAGCACATTAAATGCTTTGTGTTAAGTATTCCCCGAGCCATGTTAAATCGGTACGTGCTTCTTAAACTGACTTCCTCTTGTACAAAGGAGGCGCAGGCAGCGATCGCCGCACAGAATATATTAACTTCATGATATTCCTGCTCTCTGAACATTTAGAATGCTAAGATAAATACTTGATATAATTCATGATGAAATGCATTAAAGCATGTATTTAATCATGTATGGGGCACGGAGCCATGAAGGTTGCACTGCTGCCTCACAGCAAGGGTGTCTCGGGTGTACCCTGCCTTGAATTTGCATGTTTTTCTGGTGGGTTTACTCGGCATGCTTCACTTTCCTTTCAAAGTCACGTAGGATGTGGGGTTTTGTTATGCTATATTAACCCTGCATGTTTTGCTCGTATTCACCCTGCGATGTGCTGGCAACTTGTTCAGGATTTGCTCCTGCCTCGCACACAATGCTTGCTGGGATGGGCGCAACCCTGAATGGATGGCATAATTAAACATGTATAACGAAGATATTTTTAAAGTTCTGAACACTCCATGGGCTAAGTTTAAAACTAGTTTTAATTTCACAAAGACATTTATCGTGTGGTGATTGGTTATGTGGAGAAAGAAAAATGAAGGATAGGAACTGGGGATGTGGTACGTCAGTCAGACAGCACACGTGCAATAAAGAAAGCCCGCTCAGAAGAACATCCATTGAATTCTGCATTCGTGTCTCCGACCACCAACATTTACACAATATTTAAGTTAACCCTTTGCGATACCCATTCATACATCCAGATTTTTGGAGCCTTGTCACACTTGCCATAAAGTTCTCTACACTGAACATACACCTGGGGACCCTTTACTGCGAGCGAGCAGCACTACCGCCTCACTACCATGCATGTTTAATACATGCTTTAATGCATTTTATCATGAAAATGATATCAAGTATTTATCTTAGCATTCTAAATTTTCAGAGAGCAGGAATATCATGAAGTGAATGGATTCTGTGGGGTGATCGCTGCTGGCACCTCCTCTTAGTGCAGAGGAAGTCAGTTTAAGAAGCGTAGTGAGTAACAACTGGGCCGGGGAACACTTAACAGAAAGCATTTAATGTGCTGCATTAACTTATGACGGGGTATGAGAAAATCTAGTAAATTAAACACTGATTTTAGGAAGAAGTTTAGTTTACGACATTCTACTTTAATTATAAAATAAACTATGAGAATAAAGTGGAAATCTCGACTTTAATGTCAACATAAACGGTGAGAATAAAGTGGAAATGTCGACTTTATTCTTGACATTTCCACTTTAATTTTGATGCTTATGTCGAGATTAAAGTCAACAGGTCGACTTTGTTCGACAGTTTGTTTTTTTCTTCTCTGTGTCTGTATTTTTTGTTCTTCACCGTGGCCCTAATACGATTCCGTAGGGCTATACCACAAATAAATAATAAAACTGCAACTTACATTTATAATTCTACATATATAGCTTAGCTTGAAGCAAGGTCCATATTAATGCAGTTTGCCTAAATGATAATTCAGTTGGTAAAGATGTCATCACCAAGTTGCACTTGTTTTATTTTATTTTAATTTGGTGAAAACTGTGTAATGCACCTGGGCTTGAAGTCTTGAAGTAATAGTGCAACTATCAGTAATAATACTATTATTTATTTTACTGTTATTATTTATTAGTTTAAATATTATGCTGTTTAATGATGGTAAAGTTGTTTAAAAAGTCACTTTAACGTGTCAGTGGACAGACATTGTTAACATTAACAGAAAGTGTAGTTGGTTTACAAAAAATATTTACTATTTATTCCTTTTCTAAGACATGGTCAGTGCAATACAACTTTTGACAAGCACCTTTGGATATTTTACTAAGTCTAAATGCCTCTCTGGATGGTTGAAAATATGTTGTCAAAATTATTTTTTAAGTTTTTGCAAAATTTGTTCAATAAAAAGGTTCTATATTTTGATTGCATCTGTCATGCAATGTGATTCCTTCTCTTCATTAGTGCCACCCCCTTGAAAACTTATCACTTTATGGGGCCATGCAAACCTGTATTAATACTTGTGTGTACATTAAAATTTTTTTTTGTACAATGTACAATGCTCATGACAGTGAAATAGGTTATTCCTAGCCAGTCCACTGCAGTAATTGCAGTGGAAAATGTGGTTAACATCCACACATGCATGGGAAAAAAATACCGTTGAATACCGTGAAACCGGGTTAATTTAGAAAAATACCGTGATATAGAATTTTGTTAATACTGCCCACCTCAAGGGAAAACGCATGAAGAGCAGGTTAGAGATAAAGAAAACAGTGGAATTCAAAAGACAAAAAAAAAATAAAAATGTAGGAGCGATACACATGCAGAGCAAGATACAGAATATGAAAGCAGAAAAAAAAAAAACGTAAAGATCACATTAGCGCAAACAAAGAGAAACTATTACTCGGAGAAATAACGAAAAGACAAACAGAGATTGAATTTATGGACATAAATGATATTTCAGAAGTATGTAAATATTGTAAGGCTTTGAAGTTTAAGCCAAAGAATTTCAAAAACGGGGTTTATGTCACATGCATTTATTGGTTACTTTGCCAAAAAATTATTAACTGCTGATAATGTAGATCGTTTCGTCTGTGCTGAAATTCCAAACAGAGAAACCTATACTGAATTATGGTACCTAGTCATTAAACATGTCTCACAGACCTCATTTAAAAGATTCAGCATGTTGGGACTCAAAAGATTCCAAATATTGTTTTTAACGAAGTTCTGAAATAAAAGTGAAACTAATTGAATAGCAACAATTCAAAGAAAAAAAAATCTTAAAAGTGTGTATCCAGAAAACCTAACATTGGGGTTGGTGAGTGAAGCCACACATGACTGGGCTGTATTTTTTTTAAATAAATGAATATGCAGGGAACGGTTTCTGTTTTGTTTAGTGAGGTGACACGACATCAGAGTCAAGTAAGGCATTTTCAGAATTTTTAACACACCGAGTCCAAAAGGTTCACCACCACTGCACTAGATAATCACATCTAACAATCTGTATTTAAGAAATCTTAAGACTCTTTCCCTCACCTGGTTCTCCGAGTGGATATTGTCACCAGTTGGCCAGCGATGTTTACCATTGTTGTAGCCACCACCACCAGGTTGCTCTCCGTGCTGCCGCTGAAAGAAGTAATCTACCATAGCATCATCCTGGGAGCGCCCAGCACCCCCAGCAGAACCAGGAACTTGAGCAGAATGCACACCAGCCGGAAGAGGCTGACTTGCTGCAGAGGGCTGGGGGGCCTGCCCTGCAGGGGGTGCACCTGATCCAGTTGTCAATACCACAGGCATGTTGGGCTGGCTTGTATCAAGGGGATGGTGTTTAAGGTGGGGGCTGAAGGAGTCCTGCCAGAGTACTGTTTTTCTCTTTAGCACACACGCAACGCTCATTCCACCAGCACCTGAAAGGCAAAGAAATTTGAATATTAAGGCAAGCAATAACTTAAAAGATTACTATAATTGACGTAGCTTTACTCAAATCATATAATTAACAGCCATTAACATCTAATTTATAATAATTAATGTAAACATATTTTAGTGAACTTCCATTCATTTTTAACTAAAATACTGTTTTCTGTCTTTTAGCCTTTTGCTTTTCAGGATCTTTAAACATAGAATGTAGAATCAGTAGGAATGCAATTGACCTCAAGTTGGTTTGTTCAACTTACTAAACACGAAGTAGTAATAGTTTTCTAATAAAGCTTTACTTTCCTATTTTAATTTATATATTCAAGTGAAAATGAAGACATACAACCAAATGTGTATAACACTCTCCAACTGTGTCTCTCCAGGTGTTGGGAAGACATGGGCCTAAGGGCTAAATTATGCCTTGTACAAAGGTAAATTTCAGCTGCTCCAGTAAGCACATACTACATAAACAAAAGAAAGCCATAAAGAGCACATCATTGTATTCTCCCTCTCAGGCACACATCAGGTCTACAGAAATAAACCACAGATAAAATGCAGGTGAGAATGCAAGTGATTGGTTAACTCTCTGCATAGTTGTTAGGCAGCTTTTATTGGTCATAGGCATACGTACCATATGTGTTGCCAGAGGCTAGGACGTGCAGTAAGTTACACAAGAGCCAACTGCCAGCTACTGAATTTGTATTGGCCAATTATTTTTGTAGGGATAAAATGTGAACTAACTAGCAGTGCATTATAAAATTATTCAATTGGCCAATCAAAATGCACACAATCTCCAGCATGCTGTGAGCTGTGGTCTTCATAAAATGAGGCACACTTGGTAGAACTAAACTGACTTTTGCCTAGTGCTCCTTGGTGCAAAATTCAATAATCCAATGGGTGGAACTGAACCACACATTACAGTAATGGAAATTCATGGGTTGTTATGAATCACACGATGGGGGCGAAAAAATGTAGTTACTCTTTAAAATGTAATGGTTAGCTACTGATTTTAGTAAATGTAACTGGACATAATCCAAGTCAAATCACCGGACCCAAGTTCTGTAACAAGCAACTTCTTACTTTTGGAGGTGTGTTTAATTAGACTTGTAAGTTTCCTGCAAAAACAAGTATTTTATTTTGACAGCTGGGCCTAGTAGCTCAAATCATTCTAAAACTAATTTACCACAATAGGTACTGCATAAAAAGAGGCAGGTCAAGGTTCGAGTTTCAGTACTGGATTGTGAAAATCATGTCAAGTATTTAAAAGATATGTATGTTTTAACTTAAAGCAGGAAAATCTTTAAGGTAAAAAAAGGCAATAGTGCCATTTTTACCCACTATGAAATTAGTTCAGAAATCAAAATACATAATTTACACACATCTACTTCAGAGTTGGGGAAAACAGGTGCTTATTATGGCCGAACTTTGCATGAGGAGGTAAAAAAATTAAGGAAGTTGAGAATCAAATCTGGAGTACCGATACCATAGCTTTTATTTATTTATACTTTGCAACTGGACTACAACAATGCCCTTTATAGAGGTCTCCCCAAATGTTTATTATATACATTTTGCATTTCAAATTCACACGCTCACTTTACATGATTGCGAAAGAGTACGCACCCAAGTAATGTTTCATTTGGACTAGAATGTGTTAATAAAAACTCACTGGGGAAAACACTCTGAACAGCACAACAACCAAACTGTTTTCTTGTATTAATTAAGAGGGGAGTGAGGAGGTGCATGATCATGTGACAAACGGGGAGAAGGCAGGGCTGGGGATTGCAAAGTTCTTTGAATCAGTTAGACAATATAGCTCCATTATAAAAAAAAAAAAAAAATCCTGGGAGGGGGACTAGGGAGACAAGACGTGAGCTTCTGACGTCCCACGAGACACACTTCAACGTCGCACGAGACAAGGCAGTGAGACGACATTTAAAACAAGTTCACAGACATTTAGCCAAGCAGTTGTTAGAATGTTTTTGGCAGACAGACATTATGTGCTCCCATCTATTAAAACAACTACAAGTGACAAGCAGAACAGAAGATGATCCAACCACTTCTCCTTAGCAGGTGTAGAGCCCACCAATACACCTGAATGTGTCACTGTTGACAGCCAGCAGTCCTCCTCCTGCAACTTAAAACATCTGGAGTATGGATTAATGGGCCTTCCAGTAGTGTAATCAAATCCTAGTCTGCTGCAACTCAATTGTGTATATTTCAGATACTAACTACTTGTTCATTTTTTTTCCAAATCTTGTAAACACCACAAATGACTCTACTCCATTGGGCCCTTAACCTGCAACTACTTCGTCCTGGGTATGACATTAATCTGCGTCGAAGCAGGTCTTCCAACTTACAGGGAAAACCTACATTCCAGCTACCATAAAACAGTTCACGCAGTTCCAGTATGGTGCAAAGGTGTCACCCGTTGCACTCAATGTTCCAATCCACGTGGTTCATTGTGTGGTGTGTGCGGCAACTCGATATAAGCACATGCTACCAACCTCTCTCTCTCTTAGCTCAGGATGTGTTTGGTTACTTTGTATGCCATGTTCGTTTGTTAATATATCCTATCAATTTGACTTTACTTAATAAAAAGTTGATCACAAAAAAAAAAAAAGAAAGAATGGGGGGGACAACAAAGGAGGAAATCTGGAAAATTCAAGTTTCAATAGTTTGACACATCAAAAATGTTAATTTGACGTGTCCATTAAATACTACTGTTCAGTATGTATTATTCACTAGCTACTGGCTAATCAAGATTGTGATGAAAACAAATTTTCACAACAGCAAATATTCCTAACCTGTTAAGTGACTTGCTGTCAAAGCAGATTTTGAAAGTGTCTTGTTACAAAAACAGCTTAAGGTTTGGTCTAAATAAAAACATCCTGAATAATACTGTAATTCACAAATTCAAGTACCACTGTTATAATGATGTTTGAATCATTATTAGCATTGCTTTTAAGTAGTATTTAGTTTTTCAGTTACTGAATGGAGGAAAAAAAAAAAAAAAATCAGTACAGTACTCCCTCCTTGATCGCGGGGGTTGCGTTCCAGACGCCCCCGCGACAGGTGAAAATCCGCGAAGTAGAAACCATATGTTTGTATGGTTATTTTTATACAGTATATTTTAAGCCCTTATAAACTCTCCCACACTGTTTATACATATTCCTCACGGAGTTATACAGCATAATCCCTTTGTATTCTCTTAGATATTAGGTAAGATTCATTGAAATTATGTATATAAACACACTGTTTATATACAGTAAAACCTAAATATTATTTTAAAGATATTGAGCATCTCCGATATCACATATGTTACAGCCATTACGATAGACAGGCCACCAGCAATAAATATGTACAATGCAAGAAAAATAGTATACAGTAAATGTGTGTACAGTGACACTAAACGTACGTACATGTACTGAGTACTGTAAGTAGAAAATTAATTATGGTTACTCACCAACAATGACACGATGACTTGTCCGATAACAATGAGTTTAATTTTACTGCACAACAAAGGAGAGCGTTACAGCTCTTCTGGCAGTCTTCAATCCAAATCCCTAAAGAAGATTCAATCCAGACTACTGCCTTATTACATCCACTTACAACTCGTTTTGCACCCTGGTTAAAAGGACACTGTGGCCGTAGATCTTATATTCCTTTCCTACTATTTAAATAAAAAGAATCGTAGCCTTCAACAAATCCAAAACATTTACCTTTTCATCAATCTTTAACATCTTCCGTTTGCGCTTGGGCACAGCCCCTGAAGCAGTAGCAGATCGTTTTGGAGCCATAATGAAGGGCTTGACTATGCACAAAGATAAACACAAAAGAGCACAACTCTTTACACAGCGAAACACGTTGATGCTGAATGAGCAAGACGAGACTTCCTGGTTAACACTGCATTTAGCACGCAGGAACTTAACTGCGTTCTCTGATTGGTTAGCTTCTCAGTCATCCGCCAATAGCGTCCCTTGTATGAAATCAACTGGGCAAACCAACTGAGGAAGCATGTACAGGAAGTAAAAAGACACATTGTCCACAGAACCCGCAAAGCAGCGAAAAATCCGCGTTATATATTTAGTTATGCTTTCATATAAAATCCGCGATAGAGTGAAGCCGCGAAAGTCGAAGCACGATATAGCGAGGGATTACTGTAATCAAATTTAATACAGGCACACGGTCAGATAAACCATGTGAGCCCATGATGATCAAAGCATTCTCTATAAACTCTACACTGAAATCTTCCCCAATACAATAAAATCTTGCCAATTTCTAACACTGGGTAATGAATTATTGGCTCATGCTTTAACTTTTATTTATTTTCTTTATCGTCATTTTCAAGCCAACTAAAGATGGTCAAGGCAGCAAAATGGTGAGTTGGCCTGAACAGACCACCCTATCCTCAGCACCTTCTTCCAAACCCTCCTACAGTATACTCAGAAAGCTGCATTTGCAAACACGCATTTTCATACCGATCTAGACATAGCAAAGTACAAAAGGAACATGTCCTGCTGTCTGAATTATTATTGGCTACTATGTTGGAATGAAAACACACTTCTCAAAACTGTGAAATATAGCTTAAAAAATTCACATTTGTGTGTAAACTGAACAAAACAAACATTCTTAAAGATTCAAACATTTTAGTTTTGCTTATTCCTTGTCAACTCACACCTGCCCATGGTACTATAATGACACCCCACAACGTAAAGAATGAAGAAAGGACCAATGGAAAAACCACAGGAATGCTGGTCTCTACTGCAGGCTATATTACGCAAACCTTCCAACAATGCACTTAATAGCAACCTACCACAGAGAAATAACATTACCGCGTAGGGTCTTAACAGGTATAAAGAAAGTGATTTGCATTAAAGTTCTTACTGAACTTTAATTGATACACTTTCAAAATGTCAAGGTCAGCTTCTTGGACAACAATGCTGCTTCCTATCACAAAACCTGAATTCATATGCGTCACAGCAACAGGATACCTGTTCCGCAAACTATATAAAAGTGTCTGATAGTAACTACAGAAAAAACAACCGAATGAAAAATTAGTATACAGGTAAAAAAAATGGATGCCTTGTGGCAATCCAGCAAGAGCTAGAATGAAAACATACGTGCATTTATGGTTACATTCATCCTAACAGTGTTTACCGATAGTTTTAGTGAAATCCCAAAAGTTTTTATGGCTAACCTGGCACTGAGCCAAGTCAATGACTTTTAATCATCATTGACTTGCTGGACAAAGGCAAAGTTTTTTGCTCTATATGAGACACTGAAATATGGCAACAAAAGGATTCCTGCATTACCAGGTCTGAGGTCAGACTTGATACATAGACATGCTTCTGTATAATGGTATTAAGAAACAACTGTGTAGCAGCGACATCTAACTTGCATTAATGCATCCCAAACTGAACATCCCTTTTTATAAAGATAAAACAAAGGTGGCTAAGAGTTTTATGAAAATAAATACTAATGCAGCCCAAGTCAAATTTCCTGATAGAAAATATTGCCAATATGATCTGACATTGTATTGTGCATTGCATGACATTACCATAACGGAAATAAAACAGCAGCAGACTCGAATGTTTTTCGTCAACAGCATGAGATTTAAAAATCTGACTGAAAAAACAGAACTTAGGTATAAAAGTGACATTTGCAGAACTGTTACTATCTATACAATGATGTGAAAGTGAAAGCTGTCAGCACACAACATGGACATCACTCTATATGAATGTGGGCTGTTAATGCAAGTCAAGTGCTTCGCGCACACACATTTCATTTATTGAGGCGCTCCCTCGGATGAGTATGATGAATTGCAACGCTGTTTCATAGATGTTCCACTGCATCCAGTGGCTTGTTTCCAAATTGAACTTTTTTTATGCCCGTCAAAGCAGAAACATTACTTTTTTGGGAAAGTTCTCATATATTTCAATGTTGCAGGGAGCAGCAAGGTGCAATTATACTACAGCTTCCATGAGCCACATTTTCAAGAGTGAGTGCTTGACACATTGATCCACTTTTCACTGACACAGATTCAGAAATGGGTAGACTACAGCAAGGAAGTATTATATAGCAGTGCTCTAGTATGGTGAAGAGAAGGAAAAATTCCCAAAGCTTGCATTTCTAGTCAACGCATAGTTCTGTCCCTAGTATGTGTTTTCCCAGCAAGAGATGGTAGATACTGTTTTAGCAGAGATGTCTCAACTTTATGCAGAGTTGTCACATTCTTTTTTCTTAAAAGGAAATACAAAATACATTTTTCATAGAGTCAATGAAGTCCCACAGCTAACAGATCAGTAAGGCTTTCAAGCAGGAAATAAAAGGACAACGATTGATGGAACAGTGCTCGATATTAACTCAGAAAACAAAAATATACATTTATATCTGGACGGTTTGCATTGCAGTAACTTTGTTACTGAAGTGCATATATTTTGTTAATATATTTTATTTTAATACAAAAAAATACTAAAAAAAAAGCTTGGCAAAAAGAAAGTATTTCTGTGTAATAACAGAAAACATACAACACATTTGTTTTATGAAAATAACATACTACGGAAATATTTTATTGGAAAGCCTGAATCTGAATGTGAATTGTATCATGGACTAATTGCATTGTCTCATACTTAGCAGCCCAAACTTCCAAGGAAGAAAAAAACAAAAAGGTACTTAATTTAAGACTCCACCGACTACTTCACTGTCATTGAGGTGAAAACTATTAGGTCGTGTAGCATTCTGCTTCATTTTCATTACTTTAATTTAACTCATGTCACTGAACTATAACTGTATAAGCTTGTGCTGAAAATAAAATTAACAGGTAAAATCAACTTAATTTGTATTATCTAATTTCATCCACATTGAAAGACAGTAATCCCCCCAATCTTCAGTACACCGTGGAGGTGTATGTGAGATTTTATTCATTTTATAAACAAATATCCATTTTTCAAAATATCACAACTAATATTTTACCTTTTCAAAATATCCAGGGTTAATATCAAAATATCTTAATAGCAGAAAAAAACTGAAGAATACAGATTCAATTTCCTTTTTTTTTTTTCTTTCTTTTTTTTATTAAAATATGCATGGGCATATGCAAGCAAGTATTGTATGATACATATAACAATAAGCTATTGAATCCTGGAATCGTACATGAAACCCTCAGTCATGAAGACAGTACAACAGCAAACAGCCTCACATGACTGATGCACTACACTTATTAGCCACATGGAATTAAAGGACTGCAATGGCTAGAGGTGAGCTCTCCAGGTTAACATCTGTGTAATTTTAAGAGACAGGCCAATACGGTGACTAATATAGATTGGACTAGAGAAGGACAGCATATTAACAAGTGTTAAGAGGAAGAATGTTAATGTTTACAGAACAGAATGAAACACTGATGTAAAAGTTGTTACTGTATTCTGTCTTGCACGGCATGTGCATATCTCGTATTACCAGTAACACAGTAGTACACAGCTTACTAGAATAATTATGGTAAAACAGAATTATGTCAGAAGGGCTTACAGGTTCCTATGCATGAGAAGTGACTAAGGTTGCCTAAATACTTTTTGTTTGTTGTTCTTCATTAATGAAGTTCTCACGTTTTCATTAGCCATCTTGATTCATTGAAATGCAATCTTCTTCAAGTGCCTACACATGGCAAAGGCAATGAAAAACTGCAACTACTGTCTCCAAGAAAGTCAGATGTTACGTTTTATGATGGTAGTGTTGGAATGCTTCACTATACCAGGGGAAGTAGCTGGATTGTTATAAATAGTAATTGGAAAATAGTTTCGTCTGATATGGCAACTGTCACTTTGTGAGGCACTTAACTAAAGCTTGTGGGCTGTGGACCACACTTTCAGAACTATTGATTATAGTTTCCAACCTGGTTTGCCAGCTTAATTTTAGTGAAGATTAATATGTTACCTACCAAAATTAACCTAATCACACACCGTATGCAGATATGCGATTCTTGGTAAAATGTTGCTAGTAAGCAGTATTTTTCTTTTAGTCACAATAATCAAACAACACATAAATCCTTTCAATACATTCAACTTAATTTATAAGCATAAACCTAATATTTAAAAACTAACTTTCCTTCTTTGTTGGTAGAAGGACAGGTTTGCCAGCTTAGGGTACTTGTGTTTAGGTGTTGTGGTCTATTAACTCAAGATGTAAAAGAAATAGTTACAAGCAAGCAAAGAAAAAATAAAACTAGATGAGGATATTAATGAAAACACAACATACATTAAATAAATTATACACATTTACATAAGGGATATATAATTAATAGATGTCCTTAAATATAGGATATATTTTATTAGATAAGGCTGAATTGTCAAAGCCAAATTTTAGTGTGACAGTAACAGTAATGTGTATATTTTTATTATACATTTGTTTCCAACTGTTCCGGTGTTTTAAGAGAGAAAATTGCTTAATTTGGAAACATCACTTCTCATACTGGTTAATACTGCAAGCATAAAAATGGATCCTGTATGTCTCATTTGCAACACATAAGTTATTTTGCTAAATATGTCACCACATAGGATACTGGTATTTCAGCGACTCCTGAGGAATAAATATATAACATTACAGAAATGTCACAATAGCAGAATTTTTTTTTATACAATGCTAATACTAGATAATTTCACAATATTCAATACCAGTGCAAACAGATAAATCACTTTCACTACCTTTTTAATTAAAAGCAAGTTCATTATTCCAGTGAACAATTTTGTGGCTTCTTCTGTAATAGAATATACCAGGGGTTCTCAAGCTCTGTCCTGAGGAACCCAGTGTGGCTGAAGGTTTTTGTTCCAACCAGATTCATAATCAGTGACAAATGATAACATTGATCTTAATTAGTGGATTTTTTCGCCCCTCTTCTCTTATTCTACAGTCAGAAAAGCACAGCAGCATTATATTTACATTTATAAGACATTTAGAGATATTTCTATTTTTGCTACAGAGTTAAATGCTTAACACTCTTTTGTTGATTTTATTACATTTTGCCCTCTCTCTGTGTAGTTTGCTCCCTTCATTGTATCTTAACAATAACAATTAAAAACAAGCAGAGCAGACACCCAGGCAAACACTGAATCGTGAAAAGGTGCAACTAATTTAGGGTCAGAGACCACTAATTAGCAAATAATGGATTAATTAAAACAATTAGAACACATGGAAAATCAGGCTGAAAATATTGTTAAAAAGAAAAAAAAAATACTTTACTCCCACAGAACTGCTTAGCATATTTTTATATATTTTTTTAAACCAAACTTAATTTTCTAATTTCTATATTGTTCCCAAAACACAGAAACTGGGAAATAACAGTTCACTTAATTAGCCCTGGAGTCCAATTAAAAACAGAAGCTGGTTGGAACAAAACCCTACAGTCACAGTGGGTCCCCAGATTGAGGTTGAGAACCCCTGAAATATAAAATATATAAGTACTAAAAGTAACAGGAAATTTAAAACAGTGGTATATGCATTAAGTAAATGTCCAGCTATAATTTAAGTAATTTAGTATTGGCATTTATAAATATCAAATTACAATGAAATTAGAAGAAATTAATGTTTGGTTTATAATATTTGCTATTGTAAGATTTATATTTGCATCCTTAGCTGGTTAAAAAAAACATCTTGATGCGTTTAACTGTCCCTTTTTTATGTCTGGTCCAACTTCAAGGCTTCCTGCGTAAATTCATACATGTTGGATGAAGTCTTCATTTAAAAAACCTTGTAAAAAATTGTCTTTTTTCTGTTTTCAGAGCACCTTACATTAGTGATCAGATTTTATTGCTTAGCCTGTTCATAAATCCAGAATTGGAAAATGTATTGGGCTGGAGTTGCTTGTATATCATTAACCGTAACTGTGAGACTGCATTACATTCGTCAATGTAGCATTCATATGCAGTTGCAATCAGAAACATTCAACCCCCCCATTGGAAAAATCAACAAAGAAAATGTATGATGTAGTATTTGTGACAGAATAGTTTATTAATATAGCCATGTCACAATTATTTAAATCCCATATAATATTGCTGTTTTTAAAAACTTCTGCTAGTTTTAATGGAGTAAAGTGAAGCTAAAACATAATTAAGCCTTTGGGAATTCAATACTGATCCTTAATTGGCATCAACTGTGATGCAGATATAAACAACCACCCCCACCCCCAGCAGAAGGTGTTAAAGGTGAGCTTCAATCATGGGCAAGACCAAGGAACTTTCACAAAAGCTGAGAGAGGAAATTATTTCATTGCAGCTGAAGTACTTCAGGTATAAAATGATCTCCCAAGTAGCACCAGTGGGAGCATTATAAGGATCCTCATAAAGCCTGGCCAATTGATAAAGCCCAAAATTTCATTGTAACAATTTAGTCAGGACAACTAAGAAAAACCTCCATGTTACTGCAAAACACCTACAAGATGACCTGATGGAGGCCAGGACAAGTGCTTGAGTGGCAACTATAAGACAAGCACTGAATAAACAAGGACTTCATGGCCGCACTCCACAAAGAACATCAAAGTTGGACTAGAATATTCCAGGAGAAATCTGCATAGCCCTGAGTTATTGGAAACAGTTATATGGGCTGATAAAACTATATGAGAACTGTTTGTACACATGGACCAGCGGTATGTCTGGCATAAGAAAGGCCAGGCTTTTGACCAAAAGAATACCATCCCCATAGTGAAACTTGGAGGTTGGTAATAATAACGAGGGGATGTTTTTCTGCTGCAGTTGCTGGTAATCTTGACCATGTAAATGGCATCATGGATTCCCACAAATACTGTACCTGGCTTTTATAAAGAGGAGCATGATGCATTCTGTTCAGAAATTGAATCTTGGTAATCACTAGACTTTTCAGCAAGACAGTGATCTCAATCACACCTCGAAGTTAACCAAAACTTGGTTGAGAAATAGATCCTGAATGTTTTGGAGTGGCCTTCTCAGTCCCCAAATACAAATCACATTGAAAATCCTTGGTGGGACTGAAAGAAGGCAGTTGCAGGATGGAAGCCATCAAATGTTAATGAGCTAGAGGCTTTTGCACATGAAGAACCTGCAAATATTCCAATAGAGAGGTTTAAGAAGCTTGTCAGCACTTAACGAAAACGGTTTTAAGGTATAATGGCTAAAGAATGCTCCACAAAGTACTGAACCTGGGAGTTGAATAATAGTGCACATGCACATTTATGAAGAGAGTTACATTTTTCTTTTGAACTCAAACTTAAGTCAATTTATGTTCTCAAAATAATTCTAAAAACGTCAAATATTTTTTATTGTTTAATGAGGCTTTTTGGCAATATTTTAATTAACCTCAATTCATATCACTATAATGTCTTTAGAAGTGAGGGGGTTGATATTATTGATTGCAACTGTATATGACACAGTAGATGTGATTTCAGTATATCTAATTAATATTAGTTTGCCTTCAAAAACCAAATGACGGATACAGATTTAACATTTCAAGATTCACATTCAGTATACCATTTTGCTCATATTGCTATAACTATATGTCTCAGTGATGCGTTTCTGTTAACAAAGTATGCATCTCACTACTAGAGACATGCTTTTTGCTTCGAAGCATCAAAGTAATAAATAAATTTTATTTTGGTATTAACAGGTGTAGATAAGAAAAATTTGCTGCTTCATTTGAAACTTTCCTCGGTTTTCCATTCTACAACTATTGTTAGCACTGCTTCTGTGTTGTATGCTTCCACACCCTACAATCCTATATGTGTGACCCTGAAAGCAGATGGATGCTAAATCATATCTGTATACAAACAATCAGAGAATGAATGCAAAGTTCATTTATCAGGACAGTGCTGGAGAGGGTACTAAAAAACGATTCATCTCACAATTTGCATGTTAAACAAATTACAACACCAATCCACTCGGTAACGTCATGTACTCTCAAGGCTTGTGCAAATATGCTTCTGACCACAGGTGCCTTTTTAAATGATAAGCATGATTCTGGCAATCGTGGAATGAAATTTTCATTCCCAGACATGATTTCTGCCTTTTTTTCTTTGAGATGTGCTAATGCAGTGCTGTAGCACCATGAGCTGTTTCTCATGTGTAGGTTTTTATTTCCCCTCACACTTTAGTATTATTGCATCTTCCTCAGTAATATGTCTCTACTTGCAGTGACTCATCAATGTGGTACTGATTTTTACTTTGTTACTAATACTGTTTAAAAGGTGGTACCATTACAGTTTTGGCATTTTTGTATCAACTTGTACCAAAAAATCAGTTCATGTTACAGTGCCAGAGTATGAGGCTCATACTGATTTCACCTCCTTACGTGGCTGCCTTAAAGTCTTTCTCAAGACAGGAAGCCTTAAACAACCAGCCGTTAGTACTAGACTAAGAAAAAGATGGCAGTATAGATACTAGGGATGCTCTGCGATCTAAATTGGCCGATTTTCACAAAAAAAAAAAAACTCACTCTGGGATCTGTAAATAGGTCAATCACAAAGCTGATATTTTCAACCTCTGTATTTCTAAGCTTTACAGTAATGTAGCTCTAGTGCTCCTTTAAGCAAGGTAACATGTTAGTTGAGCCAGCACACGTCTATTGTTTTTGGCAACAAACTTCCTGCACCACATACCAACAGCACCAAGTCAAGCCTGTTTTAGTAGAGAGCAAAAGCAAAAGGCGACTGGAATATTAGCCTTTATTTTAAAGAAAGTGGAGTAATAAACTGAAAAAAGGGATCAAAGGTGTCGTCCTGTGCAATTGGACAAACAACAAGAAAAGCTACTTTAATGAATACAAAACTTTCAATTTTGTCCGTTAATTAAAACGGACATCAACAGTACAGTCCATAATAATAAATCTTAAAAGAGCACGTGCAAACTTTATTTTTATTTAGAATATTCAAACCATATACAGTAATCCCTCGCTATATCGCGCTTTGACTTTCGCGGTTTCGCTCTATCATGGATTTTATATGAAAGCATAACTAAATATATAACACGGATTTTTCGCTGCTTCTGCGGACAATGTGTCTTTTTACTTCCTGTACATGCTTCCTCAGTTGGTTTGCCCAGTTGATTTCATACAAGGGACGCTATTGGCGGATGACTGAGAAGCTAACCAATCAGAGCACGCAGTTAAGTTCCTGCTTGCTGAATGCAGTGTTAACCAGGAAGTCTCGTCTCGCTCATTCAGCATCAACGTGTTTCGCTGTGTAAAGAGTTGTGCTCTTTTGTGTTTATCTTTGTGCATAGTCAAGCCCTTCATTATGGCTCCAAAACGATCTACTACTGCTTCAGGGGCCGTGCCCAAGCGCAAACGGAAGATGTTAACGATTGCCGAAAAGGTAAACGTTTTGGATTTGTTGAAGGCTACGATTCTTTTTATTTAAAAAGTAGGAAAGGAATATAAGATCTACGGCAGCAGTGTCCTTTTAACCAGGGTGCAAAACAAGTTGTAAGTGGATGTAATAAGGCAGTAGTCCGGATGGAATCTGCTTTAGGGATTTGTATTGAAGACTGCCAGAAGAAGAACAACGGCAGTGCTACACAATCGCCTGAAGTGGCTCCTTTAAGGGCTGTAACGCTCTCCTTTGTTGTGCAGTAAAATAAAACTCATTGTTATCGGACAAGTCATCGTGTCATTGTTGGTGAGTAACCATAATTAATTTTCTACTTACAGTACTTAGTACATGTACGTACGTTTAGTGTCACTGTACACACATTTACTGTATACTATTTTTCTTGCATTGTACGTATTTATTGCTGGTGGCCTATCTATCGTAATGGCTGTAACATATGTGATATCGGAGACACTCAATATCTTTAAAATAATATTTAGGTTTTACTGTATATAAACAGTGTGTTTATATACATAATTTCAATGAATCTTACCTAATATCTAAGAGAATACAAAGGGATTATGCTGTATAACTTTGCAGGGAATATTTATAAACAGTATGGGAGAGTTTATAAGGGCTTAAAATATATAAAAATAACCATAGAAACATATGGTTTCTACTTCGCGGATTTTCACCTATCGCGGGGGGGGTCTGGAACGCAACCCCGCGATCGAGGAGGGATTACTGTATTTTGCTAATCTGACAGCCTTAATCTGCATGTCATGTATACTATTTAATACATTATTAATGTTATACAACCAGGAGTGTACTTACCATTGGCTTATTATACTTATTTACGATTTACATGTATTATAATGGTTGAAAGAAAGAGTATTTTAATTTGAGGCATGATAATCTACTGGAACTATTAAACTTGGATATTTCCCAGACTTCCGGTTACAATAAGACTAACATAACCTCTCACATTAGCAAATTCTGAAGACAAATGCAACAGAGCAGGGAGGCGAATAAACTAAAACAGACGACTAGAAAAATAATTTAATGACTGTCATAAGACAATTAGTATTTTAATCAATTTTAATAATTGAATCAACATAAGCGCACCAATCATAAGTGAGAAGATTGGAAATTCTCAATGACACTTAAAAATGGAACCTGCCCGAGTGATCAGCTGTCTGGGATCAAACAGATCAGGCTTTTCCTAATGAAGTGAGCCAAATTATACAATCCAATGAAAAATATTGGAATGTACATGAAAAGTTTTCTTTTCTGCTTGTACAAACCTTACTAATCACAACACATCCAGACATGGAAGTCACATAACTGGTTTGACAGCTTTCTCACAGCCAATACAGGGCAAGTATGAAATATACTGGTGTGGCAGAAAAGTAATGAAACTGGCAACACTGCAAGCGATCTGGCAACGCTGCGCTGTTGTCCTTGATAGAGCACGTGTATCAGTACCCTCCCATAGCTCAGTGCGAGCTTCAACTCCTTCCGTTAACTACGTGATTTTTGTGACTGCTATTAGCGAGTTGTGTTTTTGGTTGTGCGTCACACAAAATGGAACAGCGGAATTTGGAGCAACGTTGTGCCATTAAACAGCAAGTGTGACGTTTGAAAAGTTAAAACAGGCCTATGGGGAACATTCTTTATCCCGAGCTCAAGTTTTTCAGGGAGGCCTTCAACTTCAAAAACCAATGAAAACATCGAACGTGTGAACACTCTTGTGAGATCAGACCGTCGTTTAACATTAAGAATGTTGAGTGAACAATTTGAACAGATTTACCGTTCATCAAATTTTGACTGAACATTTCCACATGCAAAAGGTCTGTGCCAAAATGGTGCTGAAAAACTGCCCTCTCCATATCAGAATTTTTGACCTCAAAAGGCATTCCTGTGGTTCCCCAGCCCCCTTATTCACCTGACTTCAGTCCGTGTGACTTTTTCCTTTTCCTAAACTGAAAAATGTCCTCAAAGGACGTCATTTCGGGACTTTAGAAAACATCCAAAAGAGTGTAACGGACATTCTGAAGACCATACCGGTTGAAGACTTCCAGCGCTGCTACCAACAGTGGGAACAACGTCTCCATCGGTGTGTAGCTGCCCAAGGGAACTACTTTGAAGGGGATAACATTGATGTTTGAAAAAAATAAAAACTTTGGTAAATAAAAAAATCAGTCTCATTACTTTTCTGCCACACCTATATATTTTTTGGTATACTGCACCAAGAAATTTGTATTTTTTAAATTATAGCACTGTATAAAAGTAAATAGTTTGGCTTTGCAAAGAAGAGTAGCTTATGGAGGATGCAGACGAAGAAAAACTAGTTCCTTCAAGAAGTCTAAATAAATTCAAAGCCAGCAAGACATTTTTAGAAAGCATCTTATTTGAATAAAAAGTGTTTAATTCACTTGAGCCACAATATGCAAGTTCTTTCAAGAGCAAAGGTTTTCAGTTACTTTTTTGAAGGAAATTCCAGTTTGAAAACACACTACTGAGTTTATTACAAACACAGCTTGGTATGTGTGTAATTCATGGAGGCAACTCTACATGCCTTAGAATGCAAAATATCTGCAGTTTCAAAAGCTGAGATTGTGCATTTCAAAAATTAGACTGAAAAATGACAACTCACACGTCACTTTGATAAAAAAAGCAGACATTCAAATGGGGTGAATGCTTATCTGCAAATTCTAAGGGTATAACTGTTCTATCAAGCAATCCCTGCAACAAACAGATACAAATATACAGTGATACCTTGAGATACGAGTTTAATTCGTTCCGTGACCGAGCTCGTAAGTCAAAATGCTCGTATCTCAAATCAATTTTCCCCACTGAAATTAATTGAAATGAGATTAATTTGTGCCAGTCCCTAAAAAACAACCCCAATTTTTTGTTAAATGTTTTCAACATAAGTAAATTGTATTTATAATGAACAAATATTGTATACAAACAAAATAAAACCTAATACATAAAAGAGAATCTGAAGAAATAAACAGATGTTGGCGATGCCAATTAGCATATTGTAATGTTTTTTCTTTTACTTCACTTTTGCTTAACTTAATTTTCTTCTCCAATAGTTTTTTTTCTTTTTTGCTACGCTTTCGTCACTTTCATTCTCAAGGCATTTCAACAGAAACCTGTCCATGGAGCTTTGTTTAGTCCTCCCCTTTAGAATGTTTCTGAAATGAGTTAGTCAAGAGTCACTATATAGCACCACTGCACGACCAGTTGCAACTTTTTCAGGGTGTTTCTTTTCTTTAAAGTTCGAAACTTTATCCCACATTGCAAATACTTCCCTTATTTCACTTTAAGAGATAACCTCCTCCGCGATACCAATCTCCTGCAGAACTTCCATATGTTGCTGCATCTGTAGTTCCGTCAACTCCTCCGTCGTCAGTTCCTCGGAATGTGCAGCGACAAGCTCTTTGATGGCTCGTATTTTGAATTTTGGCTCGTAACTCAAGGCAAAAAAATCAACCTAGTGACGGCTCGTATCTCAAAAAACTTGTACGTTGGGGCAGTCGTATCTCAAGGTATCACTGTATAACCATTTAAAAGTGAAACTTCTACAATTTTTAGCTGGATAAAAATATGGCTTTTAAAATAAGATGATTTTAGTTACAAAGCAAGAACCATGTGCACATTTACACTAGACTGTGCAGCAGGTATTTACGGAGAAGTGAAAACAATGAGGAAACACGGAAAAAACACAGAACATAACATTTTAATAGGAAAACTAAGAACTTCAAAGACAAAAAACTAGTAAATGAATGGGTTGATGCAGACTTTGTAAAAATGTGCCTTATGGTCAGTCCCAGAGATGATGAATGAGGGCAAATATACGAGATTAGAAGCACAATGAAATTGTTTGACATGAAAATTGTTAACAATCAATTTGTTACATTCATTGTATATATTAGTCAAGGGGAGAGGCTTTTCAAATACTCCATTTACAACTATTAAAGCTGTGTCGTGTGGGAGTGTTTAAGCATCAGAATATCATTGTCAGTTCAGCCGATCTTATATATAAATGTCAATGCGTGGAAGTGTGGGTCTCTGTCTATCTGGCCCGGAAGTGCGAGGCTGCAGCATGAAGCGCAAAGAAAGCAACTCTGTCGCCAAAGTGAAACCGCTGCTGCCAATACGCAAGCTATGCGAGCACATCAGCAAAACAAAACCTCCAAGGAGTAAAAAACTCACTTAGCCGCTGACTGACAATGGAGGAGAGACCAAATATCAGACCAATATATCAGTGCCTGATAATATCGGTTTGGTCCTATTTGCTCCAAGTTAAACATTCAACTAATTTAAGTCATACAGCTCCTAGTCCATTAGCTGCTCTATCACTGGTTAAAAGTGAACAGATTCATATACTTGTATTTTTAAGTGGGAAGTTGCACTACTTTAATAAACAAAATATAAAGTCATATTTCATTACTCAGAATCACTTATCTTTTACTAGGTTTTGGTTGAAAATCTGATACTTTCCACACAGAAAATATAATGAATTTAACCAGGCACTGGAACATGAAAGCTTTTATCAGTATAGAGGCACTCAAATGTTAAATGATAAACACACAACTTTAAAATATTGTTATATTTAAACTCTGCCGCCATTAAATGACAGAGGTATAATAAAAGGTTTTTGAAATTGTTCACAAAATCTTTCTTTTTATAGAAAACTGACAAATGTTAGTAAATTCCAGGGACAAATAATTATTCATTGGCTGTGCAGACATTTCAAAAGAGGATGATAAATTTATAATTACAACAATTAATAACTGTAGTATAAAGTTTACTTTTATACTTTGCTAACCATTAATGCAAACTTGCTGTTAGATACATTACAGATTTTATTGATGTTCACCAACTACAATGCTGTGAATCTAGTTATTTCCCGATTCCCATTATTTGGTAGTCAGCACTGTGTTTCCTTTCCTAAATTCTCCTCTAGGCCATGATTAGATGCATGCTTTTTTCCTTTCTTGACAAACAGGACTATCCCCTCCATGTATTAAAAGCACTTCAGAAATACTCATTATGTAAAGAGAGATAACTCAGGTTGGAATTCCCCATAGTACATTATAATTGGTGAAAATGATCACTGTAGATTATCGAGATGGAGGTGGCACAATTAATGGGTTAAATGACTAGGGCTTTAGTAACCCCAAATGCAGCTTTTCATAAGCAGCCCGATTTATTACATCAGTGGGGCATTGCTCACAATTGACATCAAACTGTTGTCTTGTATTAATATACGGCAGCCATCCGACAACTGCGACATGCAATTCAAGGTTTTAGATTTAAACTTTTCGCCTGTTTTAATGTAGGGAGACTAGTCACCTATTATCAGTGGCTTATATAATACACCACTGAACGGGGAATAAAAACAAAGAGAATTAGGAAACAAACAATAAAAGGAGTCATCCAATACAGGGGCCATCAACTTTATCTGCAAAGCATTTTTCATACCATTGTTCAGTCAATGGACACAAACTAGATGGTATCTCACTTATGAAAAAAAACTAACATCACAAAGGGAACTGCTGAACTATTCAATATTTATTCTATTTACAGCAGTAACAAGACTGATTTGTCAGGAGAAGTAGGCCTTAAGTCTTTTGAGTTAAACAATGTGCGATACACAAATGTTACAAAATCATATCACTAAATTACTCAGTTATTATTATTAACATTTTATAGTGTTTTTCTCACTACTCAAAGCACTCTCTATGCAGGGAGGACCCAGGATGAGAACCCTTGATCTCCTTACTGCGAGGCAGCACTGCAACCACTGTGCCACCTTGAGTATTTAATGATTAAATGGTGCCCAGTTCACCTTCAAAGATAGGTCCCCAGCGTTTTTCTAAATATTGTTTATATCCATTCACAAGCCAGTACCAGTACTCTGCTGAGGAAACTACATCATTAGGGGGAAACAAGTGTTTATGTCCTATTTATTGCTGATGGGAGCGTTCAACAAAGCAAAACTTAGGTATACAGGTGCCGGTCATAAAATTAGAATATCATGACAAAGTTGATTTATTTCTGTAATTCCACTCAAAAAGTGAAACTTGTATATTAGATTCATTCATTACACACAGACTGATATACAGTATTTCAAATGTTTGTTTCTTTTAATTTTGATGATAATAACTGACAACTAATGAAAGTCCCAAATTCAGTATCTCGGAAAATTAGAA
Organism: Polypterus senegalus; assembly: GCF_016835505.1. Classification (NCBI taxonomy): domain Eukaryota; kingdom Metazoa; phylum Chordata; class Cladistia; order Polypteriformes; family Polypteridae; genus Polypterus; species Polypterus senegalus. The sequence goes on along the minus strand of NC_053170.1, from coordinate 28,461,981 downwards.
TATCAAATTAAGACCGATGCAAAAAAAGGATTTTTAGAAATGTTGGCCAACTGACAGGTATGAGCATGAAAAGTATGAGCATGTACAGCACTCAATATTTATTTGGGGCTTTTTTGTCCTGGATTACTGCAGCAATGCGGCGTGGCATGGAGTTGATCAGTCTGTGGCACTGCTCAGATGTTGCTCTGATAGTGGCCTTCAGCTCTTCTGAATTGTTGGGTCTGGCGTATTGCATCTTCCTCTTCACAATACCCCATAGATTTTCTATGGGGTTATGGTCAGGCAAGTTTGCTGGACAATCAAGAACAGGGATACCATGGTCCTTAAACCAGGTACTACCTAGACTGGTAGTTTTGGCACTTTGTGCAGGTGCCAGGTCCTGTTGGAAAATGAAACCTGCATCTCCATAAAGTTCGTCAGCAACAGGAAGCATGAAGTGCTCTAAAACTTCCTAGTAGACGGCTGCGTTGACCTTGGAACTCAGAAAACACAATGGACCAACACCAGGAGATGACATGGCACCCCAAACCATCACTGACTGTGAAGACTTTACACTGGACCTCAAGCAACGTGGATTCTGTGCCTCTCCTCTCTTCCTCCAGACTCTAGGACTTTGATTTCCAAAGGAAATGCAAAATTTACTTTCATCAGAGAACATAACTTTGGACCACTCAGCAGCAGTCCAGTCGAGACGCTTCTGACGCTGTCTCTTGTTCAAGAGTGGCTTGACACAAGGAATGCGACAGCTGAAACCAATGTCTTGCATAAGTCTGTGTGTGGTGGTTCTTGAAGCACTGACTCCAGCTGCAGTCCACTCTTTGTGAATCTCCCCCACAGTTTTGAATGGGTTTTTTTTTTTCCACAATCCTTTCCAGGGTGCGGTTATCCATATTGCTTGTACACTTTTTTCCCCACCACATCTTGTCCTTCCCTTCGCCTCTCTATTAATGTGCTTGGACACAGAGCTCTGTGAACAGCCAGCCTCTTTAGCAATGACCTTTTGTGTCTTGCCCTCCTTGTGCAAGGTGTCAATGGTCGTCTTTTGGACAACTGTTAAGTCAGCAGTCCTCCCCAAGATTGTGTAGCCTACAGAACTAAACTGAGGGACCATTTAAAGGCTTTAGCAGGTGTTTTGAGTTAATTAGCTGATTAGAGTGTGGCACCAGGTGTCTTCAATATTGAACCTTTTCACAATATTCTAATTTTCCGAGATACTGAATTTGGACTTTCATTAGGTTTCAGTTATAATCATCAAAATTAAAAGAAATAAACATTTGAAATACATCAGTCTGTGTGTAATGAATGAATCTAATATACAAGTTTCACTTTTTGAATGGAATTACTGAAATAAATCAACTTTGTCATGATATTCTAATTTTATGACCGGCACCTGTCTATGACCCAAACATTATCACATTGGACCAATGTTAAAACCCAATCAAAGACATTACTAACCACTACCTTATTAGACATTAAGATCACCCCTCAGCAACCCTTCTTCCTGTTTATAGGAAGAGACTGAAGTGTGATGAATCAATAACATCATCAGTACAATGCTGAACTAGGAGAACAGCATAAAAATTACAGGACTGTTTCGAAATATATGTACACTGGAACACTGTTACAGATTCCACACATAACCTGAATAAGAATGCAATGATTTAACAAACTCTTCAAAAGATGTACACACCACAGCGTGCCTACGAAAATAATCTGATGATTTTGTGATCCAACATTACGGATTTCCAGTGATATCTATATTTTAAATGAAGGCTTCACATAACACACTTCAGGTCATGGAAATGGAAGAATGATAAAAATGCAGGTTATTAACGCAGTTTCTAAAAGTCAGTATTAGAATAAACTATAAACAGAACAAAAAAGTAACCATAACGAAAAAATTAAATAGACATGCGCCAAACAATATCTACATAGTTCTGTCATAGCATCTTCGTTCATATATTCAATCTCTTTTTGCTTTTACCTTTTCATCAATATCGCATTGAATTTTTATTCTGTGTTTGGAATTACATCGTGACAACACAACGTATAACTGGTCGTGAGTGATTATCGTTCCTTTCTCACTACACGAACTGGGTCTGCCAATAGCATTTACACAAATGAAAAATGATTGAACCGTGTGTGTGTGATTGTAAATGCTTTAGATGTGGGCAGGACTTTTCCAATATATTCGATCTCTTATCGATGTTCCGTTATTTCACCGAGTAATAATTTCCGCTTGTTTGTGCTAATGCGATCTTTACTATCATTTTCTGAGACTTTCAAACTTTCGTACTTCCGTTATCTCTAACCTGTTCAGCATGTGCATCGCGTCAACATTTTTTAATATGATGTTCTACTTTGTCATCTACTATCTGTCTTTTATTTCTGGCCCGGGGCGTGGTTAAATCTCTTGGCACAAAGTCTCTCGTTTCACGGGACGTGAAAGTGTCTCTCTGAGAAAGTCACGCCTCATTTCTCTTCCCAAGATTTTTTTTTTTTTATTATAATAGAGACATAATTCTTGAATTTTTTTTATTATAATAGAGAGACATAATTCCTGAAATAAACAATCAATGCATTACGTGTGCAGCAAGCTGGGGCGTACCTATGTGTCAGAATTCATTTTTGTCTTGCTGATACATCACATACAGTATTAATCAGTCTTCAGCCTCATTACAGTATATGTAACTTATCAATTAAACTTTATCATTGGTATTTGTGTAAATGAAAAACAGCCGATATATAGGGTTCAATATGATCGGCTGTTTCAGACATCCATGGCAGGTCTTTGATTGTATCATATATGGATACGGGGGCTTCTACTATATTTTTAGATGCATATATTGGAAAAATGCAGCAGTGGATGTAGTGGCTGTCACTCCTGGCAGCGTTGATGTAAACATAAGAGCATGAAAGGATACTCTATGCATTTAATGCATGTCATGCAGTAAGTGTTTCTTCCACTTGTGTTATACTGTAGTTTCAAATGCCGCATATCCCTATGCTATTGGACAGATGGGAAATAAGAGTTTTGCAGTGTTGAAATTTCATATGAATACCCTACAAAGTGGAAGCTCTCAATGGGACAATTTAAAGAAAATTATGCAATCCAAATCCACCATGCTGTAGGGTAATGTCAATATTTTTTCTGTTTAAATAAAGTGGTCAACTACTATTTGGGGTATTTCACAGACACCTGAAGTATTAAGTTTGAAATTCACCAAAAACAGTTTCTCTTAAATTAGTTTCTGTGCTAACCAAATAAAGTAACAGCAATCTCCTAAAAGCCTTCTCAATAAATTCATGTGAATGCAACAAAGTGATAAAGTCACAAATGGAAACTGAAAAATTTCTATGCAGTGCAGTAAACAAGCACAGAATTCATTTACTTTATGACATCACATGCCAAGACAATGCACCTCACTTTGGCTTTTCCTCTAACCAAATCCAGCATTTTTTATTTCTAACTGTTCATTCTATTATTTTAAATCATGATCCTAGTATACTAAAGGTGATGCACAGAAAGCAGCTTGGAGATGACTGACTATCTGCTTAGACACCACGGGAAACTGCAAGAACACTATTACATACTTGCTTAAAACATGTATGCTTGCTTTTTCAAATGGTTGTCACTGCTTTAATAAAATATAGTTTGAAAACATTTTTGCTTCAAAAACAAAAGACACAAATTTAGGTTTCAACACTGAAGTGTACTATTTTAGTAGACATTCTATCTGTGCCTCTCTGCAATAATGCATGTATATAACACATTATGTGTTTTATTATTTGTGAGATTTGACTCATGCTACACAGCATTATGATTTATGTCACACAAATGTCTAGAAAATGTGAAAGTGCATATATATTAAATACCTTTTATGATGAACGAACATATGGAGGAGCTCATTTCGTTAATGTCGTAAACTAGCTACAGGTACTGGGGATGGCCACTTGGTTTTTGGATTGCCTTGATATTTTACTTGACAGCTATTGATGGTACTATCTGTGTGAAGTTTTTGCAAGGTAAAACGATTTTTCTCCAAAGACATGCAAGTTAAGGTTATCTGATGACACCATATGACTAAATGTGAATTTATACAAGTGTGATGCCCCATCCAAGGTTGAAACCCTCCTTGTGCCCATTACTGCCAGAATAAACAAACACCTTTAGCCCTAAACAGGACAATCAGGTTAGAATGCAAACGTATTCTCATTATTTCTAACTCCTTCATTTAAACACGCAACAATACAAGTTGAAACAACTGATTTGTCACATCACCACACTCTCCATACAAGTTCAAATAATGTGTTGTTTATTTCCAAACTAATTCTATACTGATATAAAAATGATAAAATCAAGTCTTTTATTGCCTTAAAACACCAGGATGATTTAGGAATTTTATTAGATTAAAACATTTTTAAATAATAATAATTTAATAATAATAATAACCCAGCCACAGACCGGATGCACAAACCAGTGAGTTTCTTTGTGCCGGTCCCAAGCCCAGATAGATGGGAAGGGTTACATCAGAAAGGGCATCCAGTGTAAAATTTTGCCAAATCAATATGTGGACAACAATACAAATTCCCATACCGGATCGGTCAAGCCCCAGGTTAACAACGACCGCCACCAGTAATGTTAGCAAACAGGGTGCTGGCGGAAATTGGGCTACTGTTGGCCAAAGGAGAAGAAGAGGTAGGAGCCATGTCCAGAAGCAGGAGGAGAGGAGGAAAGTAAAGAGTGGAACTGAGGGTAGGAACTTTGAATGTTGGCAGTATGACTGGTAAGGGGAGAGAGTTAGCAGATATGATGGAGAGAAGGAAGGCTGATATATTTTGAATGCAAGAGACTAAATGGAAGGGGAGTAAGGCCAGGTGGATCGGAGGGGGATTCAAATTGTTCTATCATGGTGTGGATGAGAGGAGAAATGGGGTAGGATTTATTCTGAAGGAACAATATGTCAAGAGTGTTTTGGAGGTGAAAAGAGTGTCAGGCAGAGTAATGATTATGAAGCTGGAAATTGGAGGTGTGATGATGAATGTTGTTAGTGCATATGCACTGCAAGTTGGGTGTGCAATGGGTGAGAAAGAAGATTTTTGAGTGAGTTGGATGAAGTGATGAACAGTGTACCCAAGGGACAGAAAGTGGTGATTGGAGCGGATTTCAATGGGCATGTTGGTGAAGGGAACAGTGGAGACGAGGAGGTGATGGGTAGGTATGGTGTCAAGGAGAGGAATGAAGGTCAGAGGATAGTGGATTTTGCCAAAAGGATGGACATGGCTGTGGTGAATACATATTTTACAAAGAGAGAGGAACACAGGGTTACGTACAAGAGTGGAGGAAGATCCACACAGGTAGATCTCTCTGAAAGAGATTGAAGACTGCAAAGTGGTGGCAGGGGAAAGTGTAGTTAAGCAGCATAGGATGGTGGTCTGTAGGATGACGTGGAGATCAAGAAGAGGAAGAGTGAGGGCAGAGCCAAGGATCAAATGGTGGAAGTTGAAAAGGAAGACTGCAAGGTTGAGTTTAGGGAGGAGGTGAGACAGGCACTGGGTGGCAGTGAAGAGTTACCAGACAGCTGGGAAACTACAGCAGATGTAGTAAGGGTGACAGCAAGAAGGGTGCTTGGCGTGACATCTGGAAAGAGGAAGGAGGAAAAGGAAACCTGGTGGTGGAATGAGGAAATACAGGAGAGTATACAGAGGAAGAGGATGGCAAAGAAGTAGTGGGATAGTCAGAGAGATGCAGAAAGAAGACAAGAGTACAAGGAGATAAGGCGTAAGGTGAAGAAGAGGTGGTGAAGGCTAAAGAAAAGGCGATGATGAGTTGTATGAGAGGTTGGACACTAAGGAGGGAGAAAAGGACCTGTACCAATTGGCTAGACAGAGGGACCAAGCAGGGAAAGATGTGCAGCAGGTTAGGGTAATAAAGGATAAAGATGGAAACATACAAGCGAGGAGAGTGTGTTGAACAGATGGAAAGAGTACTTTGAGAGGCTGATGAATGAAAAGAATGAGAGAGAGATGAGGTTGGAAGATGTGGAGATAGTGAATCAGGAAGTGCAACGGATTAGCAAGGAACAAGTAAGGACAGCTTTGAAGAGGATGAAAAATGGAAAGGCCATAGGTCCAGATGACATACTTGTGGAAGCATGGAGGTGTTTAGGAGAGATGGCAGTGGCATTTTTAACCAGATTATTTAATGGAATCTTGGAAAGCGAGAGGATGCCTGAGGAGTGGAGAAGAAGTGTACTGGTGCGATATTTAAGAATAAGGGGATGTGCAGGACTGTAGTAACTACAGGGGATAAAATTGATGAGCCACAGCATGAAGTTATGGGAAAGAGTAGTGGAAGCTAGGTTAAGAAGGGAGGTGATCATTAGTGAGCAGCAGTATGGTTTCATGCCAGGAAAGAGCACCACAGATGCATTTTGCTCCGAGGATGTTGAAGTTTTGAGAAGGCCAGAAGGAGTTGCATTGCGTCTTTGTGGACCTGGAGAAAGCATATGACAGGGTGCCTCGAGGGAGCTGTGGTATTGTATGAAGAAGTCGGGAGTGGCAGAGAAGTACGTAAGAGTTGTACAGGATATGTACGAGGGAAGTGTGACAGTGGTGAGGTCTGCGGTAGGAGTGACGGATGCATTCAACGTGGAGGTGGGATTACATCAGGGATCAGCTCTGAGCCCTTTCTTATTTGCAATGGTGATGGACAGGTTGACAGACGAGATTAGACAGGAGTCCCCATGGACTATGATGTTTGCTGATGACATTGTGATCTGTAGCGATAGTAGGGAGCAGGTTGAGGAGACCCTGGAGAGGTGGAGATATGCTCTAGAGAGGAGAGGAATGAAGGTCAGTAGGAACAAGACAGAATACATGCGTGTAAATGAAAGAGAGGTCAGTGGAATAGTGATGATGCAGGGAGTACAGATGGCAAAGGTGGATGAGTTTAAATACTTGTGATCAACAGTACAGAGTAATTGGGATTGTGCAAGAGAGGTGAAAAAGAGTGCAGGCAGGGTGGAATGGTTGGAAAAGAGTGTCAGGAGTATTTTGTGACAGACAGGTATCAGCAAGAGTGAAAGAGAAGGTCTACAGGATGGTAGTGAGACCAGCTATGTTATATGGGTTGGAGATGGTGGCACTGACCAGAAAGCAGGAGACAAAGTTGGAGGTAGCAGAATTAAAGATGCTAAGATTTGCATTGGGTGTGACAAGAATGGATAGGATTAGAAATGAGTACATTAGAGGGTCAGCTCAAGTTGGACGGTTGGGAGACAAAGTCAGAGAAGTTGAGTATACTGGGAGAAGGATGCTAAGGATAGAGCTGCCAGGTAAGAGAAAAAGAGGAAGGCCTAAGTGAAGATTTATGGATGTGGTGAGAGAGGACATGCAGCTGATGGGTGTAACAGAACAAGATGCAGAGGACAGAAAGATATGGAAGAAGATGATCCTCTATGGCAAACCCTAATGGGAGCAGCCAGAAGAAGAAGAAGGAGGGATGCTTTCCCATTTCCAGTCTGAACTTCAAGCCCTGCTGTTATCATCAAAGATATTAGCCTACTTAGCATAAATCCTTTACTCCCTTAAAAGTTGTCCTAAATAAAAGACCAACACTAGCACTGGTACCACAAGATTCAAGGACAATTTCTACCTTTAAAACACAGGGCAACTTAAGAGCCACTTGTAACAGATTTCAGTGCTCAAAATATATTTTTTTATATCATACAGGCTCAAAAAAAAAAGTAAAATTGATTACTATTTTAAATAAATAAAACAGCCATGATAAGAAAACTGGGTCAACACTTTCTCCATCTGTGTTTGTTTACAATGGTCAGGAGACAAGTTTCTACATATGCCAAGTTAATTCCAAAATAAAATTTACAAGTCTATGTCTTAGGGATGCACCGATACCAGTATCTGGTATCGACCTCGATACCACATTTTCTAAAGTACTTGTACTCGTTAAAAGTCCCCCGATACCGGGGACCGATACCACGGTCTGAGAAATGTCTATGTTTGAGAGGGCGTGTAAGGGGTTAATCACAGGCGCCGAGTGCCCGCCCCCAGGCCCCGGCTGCAGCTCAGAGCAGGGAGAAGGCGAGGCGAGTCATGTCAGCCATGTGGAACTATTTCAAAGTGAATGAAGACGACAAAACAAAGGCGGACTGCAAATTGTGCTCAGCGAAATTGTCCAGAGGAGGCTCAAAAGGTAGCGCATTTAACACAAGTAATTTAATCAAGCGCCTAAAATCCCAACACGACAACGAGTACAAAGAGTTTACCCACACTTCTAAACCAACACAACCCACGCTGCAGCAAACTCTTGCAAGACAAGAGAAAATGTCCAGAGACAATCCACGTGCTGTGAAAATAACACAGGCAATTATCGAGTACATTGCATTGAGTGACCAGCCACTCTCGGAGGTAGAAAATGTGGGATTCCTGCGTCTCCTCCATGTTCTGGAGCCCAGATATGATGTCCCAAGCCGCCGCTACATGACTGACACGGAGCTGCCTAAACTATACGACTCTGTGAAAAAACATATCCACAGCCTACTGCAAGCCTCCTGTGCGTTTAGTTTCACCACGGATATTTGGACAAGCAGTGTTAGCCCCGTGTCGCTAATTAGCCTAACCTCACAGTGGATAGACGAGAGTTTCACGCCACAATGAGCCATATTACATGCAAAACAATTCCCGGCTCGCACACCAGCCAGGCTATAGCGCATGTGTTTGAGGAAATGCTCCAGACATGGGGTATACCTAAAACATCAGTACATGTTGTGCTTCGTGACAATGCCAAAAACATGATTAAAGCCATGAATGACGCAGGGCTCCCAAGTCTGCCGTGTGTCACGCACACGCTCCAACTGGCTGTTCACGAGGGCTTATTAGCACAGAGGAGCATAGCTGATGCTATAGCAGTGGGGCGGAAAATAGTTGGGCATTTTAAACAATCTGCCTTAGCCTACTCCAGCCTCGAGGACATTCAGGGACAGCTCAACCAGCCAATAAAGAGACTGCAGCAGGACGTACAGACGCGCTGGAATAGCACATATTACATGCTCCAGTCCCTCATAGAGCAAAAGCGAGTGCTGGGGGTGTATGTGTCCGAGCATGAACTCCCTGACTATCTCACCGCTCACCAATGGGCTCTTATGGAGAAGACTGTTGCCATCCTCGCCCCCTTTGAGGAACTAACTAAAAAAGTGAGCAGCTACGACGCACTAGCCTCTGATGTCATCCCAGCTGTGACTGTGCTAGTGAGACTTCTAAACAGAGAAACAGACGAGGACCATGGCGTCAAGACAATGAAAGCAACCTTACTGGTAGCTGTCAAGAAGCGCTTCAGTGACGTAGAGACCAACCCACTGTACTTCATCTCCACCATACTTGACCCAAGGTAAAGTCTGTGTGCTATAGGTATTCAATGATAAACCACAGTACTAAATGTAAGATTAATTTCCATCTGAAATATTATATTATATTTTTGTAACTAAAATACACAAATACAAATGTATGCAATATATATAATATGAAATATATTTCCCTTATTACTACCAGAAAGCCAAATGGCTGGCATTTGTGACTGTGGTTTAGGGGAAACTAAAATCAGTCCTATTTTTCCACATATTAATACATTCATGAATTTTGTTCAGGTATAAAGATCACTTCTTCTCCAACAACACTGTTCCGGACGCCAAGCTACACCTGAAGCAGGAGCTGCAGATGATGTCCAGAGCTGAGGCAGAGGGGAGTCGGGTAGAAGCTGCAGAACCTCCTGCTAAACTGTTCCTCAAGGCCCAGGCCAGCACTAGCAGCAGTCTGGACACTGTATTTGAAGAAATCGCTAAGGAGCAGCCCCAGGCAGCACAGCCGCTGGCAGCAGGTGCGGCCATTGAGCTCGACACATACCTCGGAGAGGCCCCAAGCCCTCGTGAAGACAGTCCTCTGAAGTATTGGGGTTTCAACAAAATCAGGTTCCCCACTTTGGCTAAAATGGCCCAGAAATACCTCCCAGCCCCATGTAGCAGTGTGGAAAGTGAAAGGCTTTTTAGCTCAGTGTCACACATTATAGATGAAAACAGAAATAGGCTGACTGCTGTTAATGCAGAAAAGCTACTTTTCTTTAGAAAAAGTGAGTGGCAGGTTTTTTTTAATAGCCTCCATTAAGTGAGTCGTCTTAGACTTGATGTTAATACCTACCTCAGTTGCACTGACTGCCACAGTTCTATGTTGGTGGATGTTGTTAGTTTATTTAAATATTGTGCACTAAATAGCAAAGATGTTTATTAATGGCCCTTGTGTTGTCCAAAGCGGCAGAGTTTAGAACAAACTGAAAAAAGTACTTGAGTTGCACTGTCACGGTTTAAATTTTTTTTTACAATTATTTATTCTGTAATATGTTGCATACAACATGCTTTTCATTTTAAATAAATGTTCTTAATTCCAAACTAGTCCTTTGTTTTTTTTGTTAAATTATATGACTAAAGCTGTTACCTGTAAATTTAAATCATGTTTTTATTAAGTACTCGGTATCGGCGAGTACTGAAATGCAAGTACTCATACTCGTTTTCCAAAAAAGTGGTATCGGTGCATCTCTACTATGTCTAAAATACTTAACACAAACCAAACACTCACATGGCTTAGCTTATGATACTGGCATATATCCTTGTCACCATAAGTTACTGAGACTGCTTAATAAAAAGTTTCTTTGCCTATATATTCATGTCAACATGTGCTTGTAGTCAATTTTAACAGAATGTTTTCATCTATATATATATATATATAATTCACTAAGGCAAGACAACCATGAAAAGCACGCGGAAGGGGCGTGGATTCACTAAGCCAACAAGTGAGACACCTATGGCGCACGCAGGAAGGAGCCACGCCCACCAACTCCAAGCCCATTGGATATGACGACAACTCGCAGGGCCACGGCCACCAAGTCGGACGCGAGGACACAGAAAAAGTGGCGTCATTTATATTCGTCTGTCGTGGAGGCCACATGTGGTGCAGGTCAGGTTAATGTCATGTTCATGTCATGCACCTCCGAGCTACGTTGACTGTTCATAGAGGCATGTTTCTCGCGGAGGTGAATCGCCATATGCAGCATATGAAACGGTTTGCGAGGGGTATCTCATGGGATCTTTAAAACAATCCTTTACAACTGAGGTTAAAACACAATGAAGTAAGCAGTCTACAAGTTTTCGGTTACAACGCATGACCGCTTGCACCATTGCAAACTGTTTTACACACTACATACAGCAATTCCCATCCGCGACAAACATGCGTCTTCTTAGATGCTCCTGCAGGAACACGTAAGACTTTTCCTGCCCACCAACACTCCTTTTTCAACGGCCCGCGTCTACCCTCGCTCTCTAGACATTCACACTGCCTGCCCATGTGCCCGGACGAAAAACTCACCCCCCACCCAGTTAGCCCCTTTCGTCTGTGCTAGGAGTCCACATGCACGTCTAAGCCACGATGACTTTTCATTATTCTTTTCGGTTTCGACAACAACCGCATCCACCATGAAAAACCATGCGAAAGGAACAACGAAGCCCCGCCCACAAACTCTACCCCTCCTCCCACGTGCTCAGGAACGCACCTCAGACCACTGCCCGCCAAATCAAACAGCTCATCAAACACATACTCACTCGCTTTGGTCTGTGCTGCGGTCCAAACCCAGCTGTGAGCCACGTTGACTATGCCCTCCATGGCTGCCGCTTCAAATGTATTTCATGGAAACAACACTTCTTTCAATGTTATAGAAATTCCTGCTTCAGGTAACTGTTTGTTTCTGTCAGTCGGGTTTTTTTGGAGAAATGTCATTGACGAAACTGTTGCTCATAGCAAACTGTTTTACACGCTACATACAGCAATTCGCATCCGCGACAAACATGCGTCTTCTTAGATGCTCCTGCACTTTGTACACTTTGTACTTTGTATGCTACGCCGCGGGTTGGCTAGTATTAAATAAATGGACAAGTCTTTATCCAAAAAGGTAGCTGAAACACTCAGCCATTCAGCTTTTAGAAGAACCCTTGTTACTGTAGAGCAAGTCAATTAATATGTATGCAGAAGAGTCTTACTACGATGTCAGACAGCCAGTAAATTTAGTTGGAGATGTTCTTTTACTTCTTAAGCATGTTGCAATTTACAAAGCAGATATGCTCTACATTTACGTAGCTGTAATGAATAAACAATTTACACATTTGTATTCACATTATGAGCTACTTTATGGGATGTGTATAATCTGTAAGAAAATAAATAAGTTAGTGAAGTAGTTTGCAGTGCTGCTTCACTGATTTAGTGAAGTAGTTTGCAGTGCTGCTTCACTGATCCAGTACATGGGAAGTGAATCCTGTGTCTGGTCATGGGCAAAGCAAAATCTGCAGGTTTCTCCTATACCATTCCAGATTTTCTTATGGGTGCTCCAGTGTTTCTCCCACGCCCTTAAAAATGTGCACGTTAGGTTAAATGAATTGCACAAGTATATGTGTGAATGACCCTGTGATGAACTGGCTCTCAGTCTTCTGCCTTTCACTCAGTGCTTCTAGAGATGCCTCCTACAACTCAGAAATGCAGGTCTCATAATGTATTAAAGTTGTTTATGTTTACCTATACATAATTCTAAAGTAATATATTACTTGAATTTACCATTCTAGTTGTTTTCAAGAGGTGATGTTACATTTTCTTTTTCTTTATCAGATGCTGTAGTAAAAAGGATAAACATTTTGCTACAATTTGTCGCATTTATTTTTTAACAAGCTTTAATTTCTACTATTTTAATAAAAATATTGATTCTGCCATTTTTTAAATTGCTATCTGTTTAAAAATAAACTGGTAATGACTCATGTAGTTTCCAAATATTTCACAACTTATTTTTTCCAATACATCCAGAACCATATACATTTTTAATACATAAAATAATTTGTCAATCTTTGAAATACTCTGCTTTGTTCACTGCAATCTGCCAATGGTGGAGTAGAAAAATTGACATTTTTAACTTATATTGTGTGTAAACGAAGAGTGAGTGAAAGTGACATAAGCAAATGTAGTGGTAAGGCTCATGTTAAAGTGGGTACCTATTTTCAGGTTGTGTAACTATTTTCTAAAGACTATTACTATTTTTGAAAATCATGTTCAAACCCAGAAAAGGTTATCTAACTGGTTTAAATGCTAAATTAAGACATGCTCTTGTGAAATTATTATTACACTTTCTTTTAATAAATTTTCCTAGGAGAATTTTTATTAAAAAAACAGCAATATCAGTACAATATAAATAGGTATTCAACCATCTTTGCTGCTAACATCAATATCATTATCAGACTAAAAATCTGTATTGGTCGAGAACTAATTACAGGCAATGTGAACTGCTGCCCATTCCAGGGTTTAAATAATGTGTGTGAAAAACAGGAAGATTCCCCCCAGTGTAACAAGTAGAGTATGGCTTATAAAGAATAAGATAATCATAGACTTCCTTATCTAAATATATGCCCTTGCTAAATTTATTCATCTCTGGTAACTAAAAAAATAAACACTGCTTAAAATCTTAAACTTCAAACACTGAAATAAACACTGCTTAAAATCTTAAACTTCAAACACTGATATGCATGCTGTTGTCACATAAATTACTGAATACCAGACCAGGTTTTTATTTATACTCTTGTACTGTTCACTTGCACAGTGTCAAGCCCAAACTGGGCACAGTACTATACTGCCATCTAGTGGATAATATGACAAAATGCTGGGAAAAAATCATTAATGTTTTTTGTGTTTTGCCACTCTATTGTAACTCATCAAATTCATGAGTGGGACAGAGCTTTTAACCAAAATAATACATATAAACAAAAAATTCTGTAAAGCCACTTTTAAAACAAACTAAACCTGAACCATTAGTTGAATAAAGCTACAGTATGAATTGGCCACCAGACCTTGACACAGATACAGGCAATAATATTCTACCCTCTCATGCACAAGGAACAGAAAAAATAGAAGTGTGCAAAGAAAAATGTTTTTGCTGTCCAGATTGTGACATCAAGCTGAGTGTTGGTGATTGTTTCAAAACAAATGAAGCATGTGGACTAAATCTGCATCAGTACAGCAGTGGACACCACACTTAACTTTCCTACTGTAATTATGTTTATGTTTTGGAGTTAGCATTTCCATTACACAACTTTTTTATTGAACAAAATTCAACCTTTTTGGTTTGATTTTTTCCGGTGGTAAACATAACAATAAGGAGGATACTGAATAAGTCAAATTAATTCCAAGTGTCATAAACCTGATGCTTTAATATTTCAAATCTTACCCTCTTTTTTAGATATGTTCTAATTATAAGGCTACCTTTGTCAAACCAAACTTGTCAGCTTTAAGATTATTATTTTCAGATTTCCTCTAAAAAAGAACTGTTTTCTTGCTACCTCACATTTGCTACTGCTTAAGCCTGTATACGAACTGAGAATTAATGGACTGACAGACTAAGTGCAAACATTAGGTCTAACATTAGTTATATCTGTAGATGGCATCAACCTTGCTCCTGTACCATTCCAATATGTGTCATATGTACTTTAGTCAACTTTTAGCTGCATTGTAAATAAGCTAATTAAAATTTCTCTGGTTTCAAAAAACCAAACAAATGATACAATTTCAGTGTTTGTTGATTCAGTTTCAAGAATTTTAATTATACTGCTTCAGTGGTCCCTCTGAGATTATGCGCTTCCATTAAAACATTGCATATTGTATGAATGGAAAGATGGGTCTTCTGCTTCAAAATATTAGCAGACATCTTGTCAATGAGGACATATTGAAACACTAACTAAACTAAGTTTCGAAATATTAAATATATTTTATTTTGGAAGAGCTGTGTAGTAGCTTGTGTGCTCCTGTCTTGTGCCCAGAGCAATTAAGTTAAACACCGATTCACAGTTACCCAGAGCTGAATAAACCAGTTACAAATTGGATGGATGGTTAACGGCGGCCATATTTGTGACAACTCAAGGATAACCTTCAGATAGTACGTACCAGCACAGAAGACAATGAGGATACTACTATCACACTGGAAGGTTCAGATAAATAAGTGGTTTCACATTGGAGGAGCTAAAGGAACCATTGATAATGCTGAAAATGCTCTTAAAGTACTATGATGCAAGAGTTTGTGCTACGTTGCAGCAATTCCCCCTTAACACTAGAATCCCTGAAGCTTATGATTTTTTTCATTGTCCCTGACCTTTGTAAATTTTCCTAAGATATGGCTAGAAGGTCCTTATCAATGCGCCAATATCACACTTTTTTTTTTCCCCCAAATGTGTCGTTCAGCAGAACACAGCCTTTAACACCCAGCACCAAAACCACCCCACCCAAAGTCATTGCCCTCACTACTCAATGCGCTAAATGCAGGGACAACAGGAGATTCAAACCTATTACCTCGTGATTGCTAAATGGTAACATTTCCACTGTGCCATCCACACTGATTGGAGATGGAGCAGCTTTACCACTGTGACAACCGGTTGAAAATGAAACATGTAAACAGACATGTATACAAACATCATTTCCTTTGTACTGATGGATAGGATTCAGTAAGATGTCAACAGAGCAATTTCTTTTCCTTCGGTTTTATTCTTGAATAAAATCACACTTGTTTCATCCTATACTTCACATCAACATAATGTTGTTATTACTATAACATATGAAAACGTTCTGTTTTAGTTGTGTGTTCCACCTTTCTTGCCTCACATTTCCTCTGTCATTCTTTATTTACAAAGATCGTGATAAATGGGGAGGGTTACGTCAGGAAGGGCATCCAGGGTAAAATTTTGCCAAATCAATATGCAGACAACAATTTTGGATGATCCGCTGTGGCAACCCCTAATGGGAGCAGCCGAAAGAAGAAGATTGTAAATACTGAACACCCATGAAACATATGTATTTCAAACCATTTGTATTGCATTACCTATATAATTCCTTACAAACACATCGTCAGATAAACATTTCAACAAAGACCTGAACTATGAGAATTGCAGCAGGGCAATGCCTACATCTGACTGAATGGGGTGGGGGTGTATCGGGCTACATTCTGCTAATCCACACATTTGGAAAACAAAACGGGATATTAGCGCAATGATAAAGAGCTATGAGCTTCTTGGTGTATCTCAAGAAAACTGAAGGAGGTCAGGGGCAACGAACAAAAATCGTAAGCTTCAGGGATTCTAGTATTAACTCCCAAAAAATAAAATAACTTAGTTCTCTAGATGCACCCAAAATAGTTTACTTCACTTAATGATCCCAGAGGAAGCTGGAATTTGTTTCTTGCCTTGGAGATCTGACTGCCACAGGCAAATAACATCAGAAACAAAATGCATAAACATTACAATTAAGGAATAAGAAAAAACCCAAGCCACAATGGCACACCAAACAAATCTTCTGGGAAACTAACACAAGCAACACCACACAGTACTTTGCAGCATAGGATACAATTTGACATTGGAAGCAGGAGGAGGTTGATCTGATGTTGGCTATATGTTTAAGCCAGGAGTTATACACAAGCTTTAGAAAACAAACTGGAACAGTGCTTAGAAAAAATAAATCATGTAACAGCCCTCTATATTGAAGATTTCCAAAAGACTAACAAAAATGACCCCCAAGATCATTACTGTAAACTATTTATTGACACTAATTACCGATTATCCATATTACTGTTATCCTCCAGCATACAGTACATTTTTTAAGGATTGCAACTCATTTTTTCATTTCAAATGGAACTTCTGATCATGCTCATTGGCCACAGCAGTATGGAAATTCTAACCTATCATACAGCAACATCCTGCTGCACTATAACGTAAGAATAAATAAGATTTGTTTTTCTACAGTCTTACTAACACACCATGCTGTCATTTATAATTTACTTTTTTCAAAGCTGCTATTACGTGAAGTGCCATTATGCCTAACACAAGTGAATCACAGCATCCAAAAACTGCTGTCCCTTCACACAAGTTACAAAATCTATAGCAATTCACACAAAAGTTAGTTTCTAGGAAAAGTTTTTCTATGCTCATCTTCTACAACAGGAAAATAAGCTTATAAAATATTTAGAAATTCAAAGCAAGTGCTGTTTCTCTTCTGTATAAAGGGAAGTAAAATTGTATTGATATGTATAGTAACTGAAAGAAGATAATCAAATAAGTGTCTTCTGTGGAAATAGTATGTGGCACAGCATGTTAAAATAAGACCAAACACACTTGAGGAGTTATGTTTCTTAGCTGGCATGAACAAAGAGAAGCACACAAAGTTATTCAGTAATGCTGCACTTGGACAAAAACAAACTAGTTTGTGTTTAAGTGGGTTTTCAGCAATAATTTTTATACTGTAAAAGGTAAAATGGTCTTGCTTGGCCATCATGCATACACGGCATACAAAAACCACTCCTTTCATGCATTAAGTTGCATCAATCAAAATACACCCCAAAAGTGTACTTGTGCTTGACAATCCACCTCTCTAAAGGATTTGCTAGTACATAGGTGAATACCTCATTGCTCCATAAATAGGACAGAAGTTACGGTGAGTTTGCCAAGCAATCACAATTTATTATTAATTTGCTAAATTATTCTGAGCACATACCAAATGAATCAGAAATAACTAACAATTCAATGAAACACTCAATAAACACTTATAAGGGAAGTTTAACTCGCCAAGCAAATCATTTTTACTGGACTGAAGCTGACTGGAAATGGTCATGGGTTCAAGAGACCAACATGGGGCAGGTATGAAACATCACCCACAATCTGGAAAGAAAAAAAACACATCGGACAGATTTCACTCAACTATGAGCTTTACAGTTGGTGTACAACTGGGATTGGATTTCTGTGGCTTTCAGGTGCAAACCACTTCCTGACAGCAAATAATGTAATATGCATGCCTAATATTAAAAAAATTAACATTAAAAAATCTGACTGCAAATAAATCTCCAGCTTTCAAAAATGAAGCTAATAATTACCAATAAACATACAAAAAAGCAAAACGTAATGATAATTGCCTCTTTAAATTAAAAAAAAATAAAAAAAATATTGCAAGACATTCTGCTCCCAAAAATACAATATGCAACTATGAAATTCATAAGTTAACTTGTCCACTATGTATTAGAAGTTTAAGGCAGTCATATTAAAAGTATGCTTCTGGACTTGTATGAATTGAGCAATTTAAAGGATTTCATATTAAACTGAATACATCACTTAGATAAGTTAAAAATCAGATATCAAAGAAATAAAATTAAAAAAGCTATTTCCTACTAAGCTGTACACCTTACAGTAAGCACCTTTTAGGAACCATATATTTACTTCAAACATTTAACACTTTGATATTGCTCTACAGGATGCCATTCAACACATGTGAGAGGTGAGGTTGTCTTTAAGCAAATATTTTAAATTAAAATAACAAGTGGGTCCAGTGAGAAGATGTACAGTTAGGTCCATAAATATTTGGACAGAGACATCTTTTTTCTAATTTTGGTTCTGTACATTACCACAATGAATTTTAAATGAAACAACTCAGATGCAATTGAAGTGCAGACTTTCAGCTTTAATTCAGTGGGTTGAACAAAAACATTGCATAAAAATTTGAGGCAACTTAAAGCATTTTTTTTTAACACATCCCTTCATTTCAGGGGCTCAAAAGTAATTGGACAATTGACTCAAAAGCTATTTCATGGGCAGGTGTGGGCAAGTCCGTCATTATGTCCTTATCAATTAAGAAGATAAAAGGCCTGGAGTTGATTTGAGGTGTGGTGCTTGCATGTGGAAGATTTTGCTGTGAACAGACAACATGCGGTCAAAGGACCTCTCCATGCAGGTGAAAGAAGCCATCCTTAAGCTGCAAAAACAGAAAAAACCCATCCGAGAAACTGCTACAATATTACGAGTGGCAAAATCTACAGTTTGGCACATCCTGGTGAACCTGGTGACCTGGTGAAAAAAACACCTGGACGTCCATGGAAGACAACAGTGGTGGATGATCGCAGAATCATTTCCATGGTGAAGAGAAACCCCTTCAAAACAGCCAACCAAGTGAACAGCACTCTCCAGGGGGTAGGCGTATCGATATCCAAGTCTACCATAAAGAGAAGACTGCATGAAAGTAAATACCGAGGGTGCACTGCAAGGTGCAAGCCATTCATAAGCCTCAAAAATAGAAAGGCTAGATTGGACTTTGCTAAAGAACGTCTAAAAAGCCAGCACAGTTCTAGAAAAAAATTTTCTTTGGACAGATGAAACCAAGATCAACCTCTACCAGAATGATGGCAAGAAAAAAAAGTATGGAGAAGGCATGGAACAGCTCATTATCCAAAGCATACCACATCATCTGTAAAACACAGTGGAGGCAGTATGATAGCTTGGGCATGCATGGCTGCCAGTGGCACTGGGACACTAGTGTTTATTGATGATGTGACACAGGACAGAAGCAGCCGAATGAATTCTGAGGTGTTCAGAGACATACTGTCTGCTCAGATCCAGCTAAATGCAGTCAAATTGATTGGGCGGCGCTTCATGATACACTTGGACAATGACCCAAAACATACAGGCAAAGCAACCCAGGAGTTTATTAAAGCAAAGTAGTGGAAAGTTCTTGAATGGCCAAGTCAGTCACCTGATCTTAACCCAATTGAGCATGCATTTCACTTGTTGAAGACTAAACTTCAGACAGAAAGGCCCCCAAACAAACAGCAACTGAAAACCACTGCAGTAAAGGCCTGGCAGAGCATTAAAAAGGAGGAAAACCAGCATCTGGTGATGTCCATGAGTTCAAGACTTCAGGCTGTCATTGCCAGCAAAGGGTTTTCAATCAAGTATTAGAAATTAACATTTTATTTCCAGTTATTTAATTTGTCCAATTACTTTTGTGCCCCTGAAATAAAGGGAATGTGTTAAAAAATGCTTTAGTTGCCTCACATTTTTATGCAATCTTTTTGTTCACCCCACTGAATTAAAGCTGAAAGTTTGCACTTCAACTGCAACTGAGTTGTTTCATTTAAAATTCATTGTGGTCATGTACAGAACCAAAATTAGAAAAAAGTTGTCTCTGTCCAAATATTTATGGACCTAACTGTATGCTAGAGAAGTGGCCACAAGTCACTATTGTTTATAATGGTGATGGGTTGCAAAGTGGGTCACAATTCTGACAGTCACGCTTCACAAGCCAAGAGCCCCCATATCAGGCTTCATGGGCATTTTCCCACAACAGGAACTTTGTTTTCAATAATCGATGACTTCCTGTATAACATAGAACCCGGGACACTTGTGGTTCCTGGTCACTTTTATGTGTTGCATTCCCACCACAGAACAGAAACTGTAACCTTTATACAAAATATGTGACACACAAAGAATGATGCAGTGCAAAGAATAGAGTGAGTTCAGATGTTCACGGTGGACCCCACACCTTATTGCTTTGATGCTTTGCATGGGGTAATACACCAAGAATTTCACAGGATACAGTGCTACTTTATTGCATGACTTCACGGGGGAGATTATTGCTTTGATGAGGTGCACAGTGCAGCACACTAGGGAGGTAGCTATTAAGAGTAATGCATTGCAAAGTGCAGTGCTCCATCTTTACAGTTAAGTCTCCAAAGTCCAAACTACTACCAGGTTTGTAAGATGGCACCAGGGCTTGGAGTGAACCAATCAGCACAACTGACCACTTGAGGTCCATCCTGGTTGAGCAAAAAGTACACGCCCTGGAACAGAAGCTAAAAAAGTACCAGGAACTATAAATGGCCCGAACTCCTACAGTGGGAATGTTACAAAAGTTTCTGAATTTCTAAAAACTCTTGGTTCCTGAAAAAAATTCCTGCTGTAGTAAAACTGCCTATATATTTGTACACAATAAACCAAGAGGTACAAATCTGATGACAGAACTTGATTCAACCTCACCTTGGTAGGTTGCAAAAACACTATCATGGAAAAAAATTAATCACAACCCCAAGAAGGTTGAGAAACACTTAATCAGAGACCATTATTAAATGACAGCTCACTTTTGAATATTCTATTAAATAACTTCAGATGTTTTCTTCAATAAAAACTCGAATTGTTTGCAGGACCTTTTACTTAGAGATTTTTGATTAAATAGATATATAGCTAATAAATTTGGTTACCAAAGGCAATTTTCAAGATTTAATAAATGACTTTAAAGAAAACCAACCCAATGCTTAAAACTTTTAAATAATTATAACAGGTGCTTTATTTGATAAGGGTTTTTTTTAGCCTGCTGCATCAAACAAGCGTAAATAAATCTGCCTTCAGTTGGTGGTTAATGGTGAAAAATCACTGTGTCACAGTATTATACAATGAATATTTTAGATGCTGGGTAATGGAAAATTAAACAATATACACTTCATTTAATGTTCAAATGATTTACTAGGAGCATTCATACATTTATTATTGAACCACCACTCCAGATTGCACCAAAGCAATTTTTTATTGGGAAACAACTATTCCCCCATGGAGTTCTGTACGTGTCAAAGGGATGGGGTGGGAGAGATATTGAGAGGAAAGCTAATGTTTACTTCCGGTACTGAAAATACCAAAATGATGATACTGCAACATTTTCAAACTTGAGTTTCTTGGTACTTATCCAGAACTAGCATACCACACAACTCTAGAGAACATCAATTCTGACTTCACTTGAATGTCATAGCAAAAGTGATTGCCAACTTATAAAATATTCAGAAATTAATTGAGTATTATAGTAGAAGTGAAGCAGCCTTTCCACTAACATAATGAACCACATCTAGTCTCAGGTTTTCCTCTAATTACAAGGAAGAACGATAATGGAGCTTCGGCTTAAGTTTCATATGATCAATGTACAAGTGACAGAAGACAGATATTGAGTGTGTTTACATGCGCACATAATACCAGGATAAGGTGAGTAACCTGGTTAAGGTAGAAACCTGGCTTCTTAAAAATCCTTGTTTACATATCCCCGAGTTCACTTATGGAGTTGTTATTTTGCAAAACACTCTGAAGTCATTAAACTGCACAAATAAATGTCATCATCAGCCACCATAAATCTGAAAACAAGCATGAAACACATTTTTCCCTGAGGAGGTGGTGCTGAACACTGTATGATCAGCTCACTCGAGATGGACTTATTTTCAGCCATGAGAAGGAATAATGTGATTGTCTGAGCATTTTCCTCACAAAAATTATTTTTTTGAACACTTGCACTAGTTTCTACCCTTGGCTGCTGGATGTATGTGCAAAGCAAAGACTGGTGGGACAGCGTTATTTAGCATTAGGATAATTTTGCTGTCAATCTGCCATTATCCATTCCTATCTTGGAGTTGCCTTTTGTCAGTCAGGCCAACAAAACTGGCCATGGACATGTGTAGGCTAACAAAGTGCAACAGACATGCAGACCATGAAATCCTTCAACCTGGTGAAGGGTTTATATGGCCATATAACCAAGTTGCTTGTAAAGAAATCTGTGTGTTAACTCAGTTTCGCAGAGACCATTATCCTAACTTCTTGAATGGAAATAAAGCTATACATGACATTTTGAAAAAAAAAAGCTTTTTTGAATAATCGGTTTATTAAAACACATGTAAACTCATTGTTAAACTTAACCAATATAGAAATGGTGGTTCTGTTATGTTTGGGGCTTTTTATTTTTTTTATAAATCTGATCTCTTATACACAGGGTACATTAATATTTTTTTATTTTAACTTCTTTGATATTCGCATCTAGCTTTTCCCCCTCTAGAGCAAAATTTAAAGTTTTGTCAGCCTAAAATACAGCAACTACTGTCTGCAATCTAAAGCACTTTAAAAACAATTTCTGCATAAAAAAATTAAAATAGCACAATAATAACAAAAAAATCTCAGATTAAATGGCACCAAAAGTAGCTTTCAGTATAGTTTTGGCCTTTACATGTGCATGCCAACCTAAGCTGAAACTACTCAGTGACCATAATGTCACCATTTTTTTAGGTTGTCCCCACCAGCACAGAATCCACATTATGCCCCCACAAAAATGGTAGGAAAAATAAAATCAACCACATTCTTTGTAAAAATTGGTAAAAAAATAAAGCGGCAATAATGGCTAGGATACTGGGTGCGTAAATAATGTACACTGCCAGTTTCATTTCCCCCACTGACTTGGGCTGTGAACTCAAGAAAATTAAGCAGCCTGACCTCAAATTAAAATGGCTATACTGTACTAAGCTTTTCTGTGTTGTTTTAAATGCCTGTGTAGACATGCTAGCAATTCAAGAAACATCATGTGTACGATGTCTATCAGTCCTAAAAGTGTTTTTTTGAAATACATTTGTTTATGTCCTGATGTAGTAACATAAGCTGTGATCATATTTTGTTGAATTAAGTTAAAGTATAAAACTTACACCTAAGTAAATGACTATTACTGCTGCTTCAGATATGGTAGATCACAATATACTTATTAGGCACCTTGAGTGTGACACTGATATTGAAGATACAGTTTTAAATTGCTTCAATTCTTACCTTAGAAACATGATTTTTGTGGTAAACGTGTATTTTGTTTTCCTCTGTTACTACTACAGTAATAATTTTATTGTACTCGAAAGATATTTTTGGACCAATTTTTTCCCCCATGCATCCTCTTGGTCAGATTTTTCAGAAATACATATTTCATACGACTGTTACACTGATGACATCCAAATTTATCTCCCTTTGAGTCTTATCTGCATAGACATGACATCTAAAGGTACACATTGTTTAAAAGATGTGAAACTATGGTTGAATAATAATTTCCTGAAACTAAATGATGACAAGATGTAAGTTACTGTATTTAGTGGTCCAGCTTTCACATTTACCTGGTTGAGAATGCTTACTCTCTTTGTCTTTACCTATGAAATTGCAGTCTAGGCATCTAGGTGTTATTTTTGATCTATATATTGATAAAAAGCAGTTTCTTTCACCTTAGGATAATAAATAAAAGAAAACTGTTCCTCACTAATACTGACCTAAAACAATCCATGTTTCAACTACTTCTCGCTTAGATTACTGCAATTCCGGTTATGTAGGTGTGACCCAGTCAGGTCTGTCAAGCTCACAGTTTATTTAGAATGCAGCTATATGCAGGCTGACTGAGACTAGAAAGAAGGAACACATCACTCCAATATTGGCAACATTGCCCTGGTTTCCAGTTACTTATAGGATACAGTTCAATGTCTTATTATTGGTTTTTGAAGCTCTTAAAGGCCTGGCAAACCTTATATACTTGTCATGTTCGCTCAGATTTTGTTCTTTGTGCCTCATGACAGGTTGAAGTGCAATGGTAACTGAGCTTTTATTATCATGGTCACTAGACGTTGGAATAGTTAACCCTTCGAAATAAAACCTGTAACATCAGTTGCTGTTTTCAAGTACAGGCTTAAGACTTCTTTTTTCAATAGCTTGTAAATAAGGAAACAGTGGGTTAAAGTTGTTGACAGGGGCAGAATGACAAGCTGTGTTGAAATTTTAAGCTCACATCTTGTGTCAAGTTACTGTTGTATATTTTATGTTCTGTTAATTCTGTACAGTACTTTGAATGACACTCATGTGTTTTCAAGTGTGCTTTAAAAAATAAAATTTTACATGCATTATTTAAAAAATGTTGTCTAAAAACAAATACTATGCACATTTCATCCATAAGGGAAGTACTTTACACTGGATGAAATATTTTCCCCGCATGCTACATTAATTCAAATTTCACCAGCATACCCAAAGGGTATAGTTTTACGTTCTATAGGGTTATGAAATACTAACAGTAACTGTGTGCACTCTTGTTAAAACGTGTATATACTTAAGGGCTTCTAAACTGCCAGGCATGCTCTTGTCACGTTATTCCATTTTGTGGATACTTCTTGTTGGTTTGAACATAAACGCAGAATCCAGTTGCAATAAAACCCCGTAAAAACTGTCAATGCCACCCAAGTTATGTTCCATTCTAGTTAGAAAATACAGTTCTGTTAATGCCAAGTACCGCCTTATAGTATACAGTTTGGCATAATATGCAATAATTCCATGTACCGAACATATCTTTCATTCAAATAGTGTTTAAATATTATGCCCTTTTTTTAGTGATGTCCCACAGAGTGTTCTAAAGTACATAGTTGAAAGTGTTGTGTGCACGCTTCTTTCGGACATACCACCGCCGATCTGCTGTTCAGCATCCATGTAGCAACACCCGGAAATCAAAACAGCAGTGTGTGCTGTAAATAGTTCGAGCACACGCAAAGGGTTATGGTGCTGCCAAAAAAAACACCGGCCTGCTAAAACGAATCTCACTTGCAGTAAGCAGCACCCGGTCTTGTTACACCGGGTTTGACTGAAATCGCTGGCTCCGATTGTTTATAAATCTCAACGCGTTGCACTGTGGGCTGGCAAACAAAACAAACAAACAAAGCAACACCCCCGAGCTGACTGAAGGCCTAGCAAATGAATCGGACTCATTTGTCTGCTCTCCGAATTTCGAGATCTGCAACAGGAGTTTGATTTTTGGATGCCCACTCCCTCCTTCTCTATCGCGACCAATACCACCACCTCTTCTCCTTCGTCCCCAGTAACAATGGCCTTCCTGCCACCGGAGACCTCGGAACGCAAACTGGGGGATGCACGACGATAATTGGAAGTGAAGACGATGCCACTCTCCCCAGTCCAAAACAGCCATGAAGCCCCTGGCCTCTGTCGTCTGCAGACCGACTTGGCTAACAAAAGAAGCACAAACCGCACTGTTTCGGGATGGGGAGAAAGAAAAGGGGAGGACGCAAGCCCGTCCAAAACAAAACACCAAAAACACGTCCCAACGACTCTGACAATCAGACAATACGCCGGACACCCGAATATGAAAAACCCCAGCTCCAATGCGACGGCACTTCGGGGTGACTACTTACAAGCAGAGCGGGTGGATGGAAACGGATTTCGGCCCCAAAACTCTCCGGCTCCGAGCTTTCACTCCAACAACATGGCGGCGCAGTGGGGGCTGGCAAGCGCGCGGCATCATGGGACGGAAGAGACAGCCGACGGAGAAGAAGGAGGAGGGGTGGGGGGAGAAAGGGTGAGTGAGAAATGAGGACAGTCGAGCCGACTTGAGCTGCACCGGACCGGAGCCGAGGGCAGCCAGAGTTCAAATGGGGCGCGCTGTGCTAGACAGAGCGGATTGTTCCTCCAAGTTCGTTTATGCGCGCGTTTTATTGTGGCCTTTACGATTCTTGCTAAACTTGTGTTCGTGCAAGTTTAACAGCATCACAGTACACGGCGTTGTTTAAAAAGGAAGACCTTAAAATATTAATAATGCAAAGAGAGATTTACAGCAAAACCAAAATATATGCACCCTGTGAACTGTGTCTGTAAATAAATGGATACATATATCATACATAACTTCGTTATGCTGGAAAGAATATTACTTTATACATCCATTTCCTTAATGTAAGTTTTTCCATTGTAAAGGGAAGGTATGTATAGTTGGGTGCAAAGAACATATCCTAAATGGGACATCATTCTATTCACTTAACAGTGCACACTTACTGCTGCCATTTAATAGGAAAGACAGAAAATCAAAAACATTTTGCAAATGGCTGCCCAAATTATGAACTGGTTGTAAAAACTGGCCAAGGGGAGCAGAGGAATTAATAAATACGTACTTAAATGGACACTACCAGTCAAAAGTCTGGACACAGCCAGAGATTTTCACATTCTTGATACAAATTGATGCCTTTTTATCAAGCTACCATTAAATAGATTTAAAAATTAATAGATAGATCTTTATTTGTCCTCAGGAGGAAATCTGGCATTTTACACAAGCTCTTTAAATAAATTAATACATAAATAGAAAAATAAATAAATTTATCCATACTCTTACGCAGGCTCAACTCAGGTATGCAATACCCAGTCAAGACGAGAGGGGGCGCTACAGCTAACTGATTTCTTGTTGTTCTTCCCTCACAGAGCTGAGAAACCACCCTGTAAGGACTCCTAGTCCTGCCCCTTCCGGTCCGGCCGCCATAAAACCCAGAAGTTCAAACAGAAGGCGTCTTTTTAAGACCAGAGCTAGCTGCAGGATGGAGCACTGTCTTATCGACACATAGAAAAAGAAATTGGTTTTTTCCATTATTTATGAGAAGGCCCAGTTTGGTGAGCAGTGCTTAATGGCAGATTTTCTTTTCATTTTTCCATGCAAATAAAAGGGGAAACCTGGTTGTCGTCCCAAAAATCTTTTGTTTTTGACACTGCATCTCCTGACCACAACACATATACTATGGTCTGAACACACATCTGAATGATTAAAAAGCAAGATAATAAAAAGAAAGAAAACTTTTGACTTGGCTGTCACAGTTCCAGTGAGGTATTATATAGGTGTATGGTTGGTATAAAGGAGCCCCCATAGTGTTTCTTGACACACTTCAACCAGGGCCATTCTTAGCAGTTTGGGGACCCTACGTGGTTCAGAAATTTGCAGGCCCCATATGTGTGAGGGGGTCCTGGGGGGCAGAGCCCACCTCAGGAAGGTGTTCTAATAAAATGTCCGGAAAAGGCCTTGGATGACTAGTAGGCCTACATGTACGCTTGTGTGTATGCAGAGTGATAAAATATTGATTTTGTTCTGGATCTGGTAAAGGCCAGTAATTTACGGATATTTCATGATTTTATGGGGATCTCTCTGAATGAATCAAAAATTAATCTCTAAAATTAACGTTTGCTATAGTGCATTTGGCAAAGTTACGACGGCGTGATAATATTATTAGGGATTTAGGTGAAGATTGCAATTTGGATAATAAATTACCATTGTTAATAAGACTAAGAGATGCACTGAACTGAGTTTCCTGAAGACTTTAATTAATGTAAGAAATCTACTTTCCGCACTTTCATCCTGGTGAAATCCTTTATCAGTTCCAAATAATCAAGGGTTTGGCCAACATCTTGCTCAATTGATATTAATACCAAACCATTCAGTTGCTCTTGGGTCGTGTTGGTCCTCAAATAATTCTTAATTAGCTTCAGCTTGGAAAAGCTACGCTCAGCAGACGCGACTGTTGCAGGGATGGTCAAAGCAATGCGTAGCACTACCGCAATGTTCAGGAAAGAATCTTGCAAGCTATTCTCGTATACGAATTGCAAACTTTGCAGAACAGAAGCTTTTGGTGAAACCAAATGTGCTAGAATGCGAAACTTGGTACACAAATCAAGAGTGTCAATATCAGACCCACTAACTGCATCTGTTAAGACCTTGCTGACAGCTTGACAACAGTTTCTCAAATCACTTTCACTCATACGGGTCATGCGTTGAAAATCATGTAGGAATCCAAAATAATCGTAATGAGATTTCATCTGCTTGAACCGTTCTGTCATTGATGCCATGGCTTGATCTAGCAATACATTGAAGAACGGAATTTTTCTTTCAGGTCATGTGTCGCCTTATCACGAGCTTCATACCCAAATTGTCTGCGTATTCTCCTTCTACGCATGTTCTGGGGTGGTGGAAACTGTATTTCGTGTTCTTCAAGTTCGAGTTCCGCAGCAAGTTCTTTAGCTGCATCTTGGGCAGCTTCAAAGCCCGTGTCCTTATAGGATTTCAAGAAGTCTATTGTGTTCTCTGTGCTCTGCAAAGCACTGTCAAACTGCATGTCCTTCGTTTGTAACATTTTGCTCACAACATTAATTTGCGCTAGGGGATCATACCAGATTACTAATGACACCAAGAAAGGGTAATGTTTAATTTGTTTTGCCAAAGAGGCAGTCTCAGTTCTTGCTTTTGGGTCATTTGCACTTTCCGATACCTTTACCTCAACCAGAGCATCATAAATTGATCCTGTTTGAAAACGGACAGCTTGAACCGAATCAATGCGGCACTCCCAAAGTGTTTCTGAGATTGGCTTCACTGTGAATTTTTCCACATGATGTTTCAGCATTTGCCAGCGTTGAGTTGATGTAGCAAATAATCTGTATATCTGATGTAAAATCCCAAAGAGCGTAATTGCGACTGTTGAGGACTTCACCATGTCACTTAGAACCAAATTCAGGCTGTGACAGCCACATGGAACGTAAAACATTTTGGGATTCAGCTCAAGGATGCGTTTCTGCACTCCGCTGTTACGTCCCTTCATATTAGCTCGTATTTACCGTATCTCTGCAGTTTTGTAATTCCAGGTGCAGTTCTTCCAGTTTCTTCAGACATGTTTCCGTGAGACTCATTCCTGTGCTACTTTCTACTGACAAAAAGCCCACAAAGTGTTCACAAATTTCGACTGATCTCGCTTCAGTGTTAACAATTCGTATTATCATAGTCATCTGCTCCTGATGGATTGGTATCAGGAGTACAATCCAGCATGATTGAATAGCATTTGGCCACCTGCATGTTTGCAATGATCTTCTTCAGAATCACCTCGCCTATTAGATGTATCAACTCATTTTGGATATGATTACCCAGATAGTGATCTTGTATTTCCTCATTTTTTATACGTCGTAGGTGTTCCTGTAAGCATGGGTCATATTTAGCTAGAAGTTCAATGAGTCCCAAAAAATTGTCGTTATTAGAGTTCCAGAGATGGCTACTGGTACCACGAAAAGCCAAGTTTCTTTGTCCAAGGAACTGCACAACAGACATGATTCTTTGTAGGACCTTGTTCCAGTGATCATATTCTCGCTGCACTAACTTCTGATATTCACTGTCAATCGTTTACCCCCATTTCAGCCTCACTGCCAGTTCATGCCATGCTCTAACAGCGTTCACGTGCTTTGGTGAAGACTCATGTTCTCTCAGAATCCGACTCACGTTTATCGAGTCGCTAATTCCGTCAATGGTGAGTTTTATTTTCAAATCAGAAAAAAGCTTACAGCAGAAACAAAATGCTGCATTTTTGTGTTTTGAATAAATAAGCCAGGTATGATTCACTGTCTCTCCATTCTGTAGCTTGCGTGAGAAAAAATTGACAGAAAAGTGACGTCCATCTGAAGAATGTTCTTTTGGGGGGTATTTTTCCTGTTCGTTATCTCTGAAGGGACCTTTCTTAACTAAGAACACGCATCCAGATGCGCTAATGGATAAAGGCCATAACCCTGGATCTTTCCAATGAATAGAAATATTTCGTGGACCTGTGTCAGTGTCATTATTTTCAACCATCACGTGAACGTTTGCGTCTTCTTGATTATCTGCTGGCAATAGTTCACGGACTTCAGAAGCAGTATTTTCAGAATCTGACACAGCCATGTCTTCATGTTCGTCATCCTTTAGGAAACATGACTGTTGTGACTCTGAGTGATCAGTCTGGAGTTTGGAATTCTCCTCATCGACCTCGATGTCATCTTGTGCTTCCAGGCTTTTTGATTGTTTTCCAAGGCGGGCAGCGCCGCCGGAATTGCTTTCTATCTCTACCAAAGCTTAATTTTGGGAAAGACCAGCATGGGTAGTGCAGACACTGCCAGCGGCGATACTAGCTGCATCGTTTGCGTTTTGGGATGGCACATTTTTTACTGGTAGTTGTACTAGACTTCTCGACAAAGTTCAAAAAAGCTCCGTTTTGTGAAGCAATAAAAGCTTCTTTAGCTGCTGTTTTCTTCCTTTTAGTACACCCAGAGTCACAGCTTCGTTTCGTTCCTGACATTATTCCTACACAGTACCGATCAAGTAACTCAGTAAGTAAATGTACACTTTATCTCAGTTCATCCGAGTGGACTGCGTCAACCAGAACAGACACGTACGGAATGGATAACTAAACTGTAAGCGGTAAACCGTTCCTGTAAACAGAAAATCAAAATAGCCTACTAGTACCAAGTATGTAAGCTTACAGGAACCGATGACCAAAGACCAAACCAAGTTTGGTAGGGCTTAGCTAACACTGGGCCCTGGAGAAACGAGGATTAGGATGTAGGGCCTATGTGATATATTAGGTTTATGTTTAACTAATAATCCAAATAATAATATATGATAGACTCAAAACGCACCATCCGCCACCGATCGACATTATGCAATTGTTTATCCAGACTGAGCGATTGCTATTTATACCTTCCCAGTCCCATGGCCATGTCCCCGATTCCCTGCCTGCTGCCCCCTGCTCCTACCCTTCCCCTCTGAATTTGACTCAGAACAATACAATTTAGGATGAGGATGGTATCCTGACACACGACGTGAGGGACTGGCTCAGACGGCTGCAGTGCCAGGGGCATGACATGTTTTCCAGGCCCACAGCCCAACAAAAAAAAAAATTCGGGGCTGGGTTGGGGCCCTCCGCAGATGTGTAGTTCGCATATACCTAAAAACGTCCCTGCATCAACGGAGTAATTTGTTGGCTGAAAGCCCTCAGTGTTATTGTTTCTTGGAGAGGATGTGCAGCCTTAT
Organism: Polypterus senegalus; assembly: GCF_016835505.1. Classification (NCBI taxonomy): domain Eukaryota; kingdom Metazoa; phylum Chordata; class Cladistia; order Polypteriformes; family Polypteridae; genus Polypterus; species Polypterus senegalus. The sequence continues at coordinate 28,430,628 of NC_053170.1, read as the reverse complement.
TCATAATGGCACTCAGTTTTGCTTTAATTCTCTTTGCTACGACCTCCAGGAGGTTCAGAGTGCATTCCATAACTAAGCCTGCCCTTTTAATTAGCTTGTTGATTCGGTGGGCCTCTCTTGAACTGATGTTACTGGCCCAGCACAAAACAGCTTATAAAATCACATTGAGAGTTGTAGAAGATATGAAGGATGTTAGTACCCATATTAAATGAATGCAGTCTCCTAAGGAAGGAGATCCTGCTCTGCCTTTTTTTCTATACTTTCTCTGTATTCTGGGACCAGTCCAACCTGTCATTAATGTGGATCCCCAAGAGTTTGTAGCAGTGGGCCACCTCTACATCCAATCTCTGAATGGTGTACATAGACATAGAGGGTCTATAGAAAGTCAGTAACCAGTTCCTTGGTTATGCTAATGTTAAATTGCAGTCAGTTCTCTTTGCATCAAGAAAGAAATGTTCTCCACCTAACTCCTCTCCTCTGTCTCATCCCCCTTATCAATACAGTGAGTAGGAAGTACAAAGTTACCCAGCAATAGAGAAAAAAATTAAAGCACAGCACAAAAAGCAAACTGTAGTTAGACTCAAAGCTTGATAAAAACTAATTGTCGAAGGAAGCCTCACCTGGCTAGAGGATCTGAAGATGTCCAAGTGGAGGAGAGTAAAAAGCTAAAAAAGGCAAAGCAGTCCCAAGATGCTTTGTAAAGAGGTGTGTCTTTAAGCTCCTCTTTACACCTGGCCACCAGCACGTAACATTTAATACTTAGACTTGAAGTTATAGTTGCTACATTTTTAGGATTCAGATGATGGCAGTTATTTGCAGAAATCATTTAAACAATTCTTAAAAATTAAAGTAAGATTGCAGTTCAACATATTGTAAAACAGTTCAGATAGCGTACTATTTATTGCTAAATATAGAAAAATAAATTGTTTGATTTGAAGCTAAAGGAACCAGTATATATGCATTTTCTCTCATTACTTAGAATTATAACATTATAGATACATATAGATTAGAATTATAACCATCCATTACCTGCTGTATCCATTTCAGAGTCAGGGGAAGTCATCACCTTGATCATAAGAAAGGCGCTATATAAATGAAATGTATTATTATTATTATTAGGGTAGGAACTAAACAGATCTGTCGTTCACAGGGCCCGCTCATTGATATGGGGTGAGTTTAGAAGTGCCAGTTTACCAAACATGCAAGACTTTTAAGGTGTGGGGACCACTGCTCTGTCATGCTGCTCCTAAAAACATAACAGTTAAAATAAATAATAAATAAGCTTTTGGCAGGCAACAAGGTTTTTACAATGGGAAAGAAGACAATGAAAATTGTAGTTCCTGGTTATTTTCGTAGCTAAGCAAAATAGGACAACTCTTACCGCAAAGCCGTAAACATCTTGCTGCTGGAGGCCAATAGTAAAGCTGAGAAACAAGCAAACCTTCTTGATATTTAAGGGCATGAAGAATTAGAGTTGAATATATCATGTCATGGGAGGCAGTGGGAATTGCTAGTTGTTTAGGAAGTCTACAAATAAAAATAAGCTACACAATGGACTAAGTTGAAATGGATCAGGAGATGAGAAAAGATGAAAGACAAGGCAAAGAAACATGCACAGGTCAAGAGCCAAAAAGTCCAAAGAATGACAACAACCAAGCCCTAAAATGAGTTTAAAAATCAAGTTTAAATATAGAACCAAAAATTAACAAGATAATTTCCTTAACTAAACACCCATACCAGCAATTCAAGGTTTTGTGTTCCCTCTCCAAAAGCTTGGATGTTGAGTACTGCATGTTGGATTTTTTTTCTCCCTAAATAATAAAAACTATCATTTAAAAACTACATTTTGTGTTTACTTGTGTTATATTTGACTAATGGTTAAATGTGTATGATGATCAGAAACATTTTGTGTGACAAACATGCAAAAGAATAAGAAATCAGGAAGGGGGCAAATACTTTTTCACACCACTGTATGTATATATATATATATATATATATATATATATATATATATATATATATATATTTAATGTTCACTGTCTAACAGCAGGTCATTTAAGCTTCAGGGATATCAGTCTGTCCAATTAGGAAGCATAAGCGATTGTGAATCAACTTTGTCTGTTTAGATGCAAATGAAAGTGTCAGCAGGTGCAGTGGAGAGGCAACAGCAAGACATCCCTCAAAAAGGAATGGTTTGCAGGTGGTGGCCACAGACAATTGTTCTCTCCTTATCCATCCTGACTGATTCTTCTCTAGTTTTGTGTTTTGCTAGTGTCCTCGTCACTACCTGTAGCATGAGACAGTACCTGAATTCGATTCAGGTTGCACAGGTAGCCCAGTTCCTCTGCGATGGCACATTTCCAGTTGTATCTACTAGGACAAGTTTGATAAAAACCTCTTTGAGTCAGAAACCAGGCAAGAGAAAACTTGTTCATTTCATCCTTTATTAGCTCTTCATCAAATGCTTGCAGATGGAGCATTCATCACAACAGTCTGTTACAAAATGATCAGAATAATAGGGGCAGAGGTCCATTGTATAAACAATTGAATATACATAATAGTGCTGATTAATGCATACACATAACCTAACATTTGCTCTGATTGGTTCGTTGGCTTACACACTCAGATCACTTAGTAATTAAAAGTCTGTTTTACAATACTCTTATTCTTCTTATATCTTTTAGATTTAGCTATTATCCTTGCAATTTCTGTGTATGTGACCAGTCTTGTTGTTTACATGATATGTGCTGATCTCTTAATCATCTCCTGGTACAATTTGTGCATTACTAGGTGGAAGGCCTAACCTTCTCCTAGTACATGTATTTAACCATTTCAGTAGCTCTCTTCATGACATTTCTCAAACAGCTATCCTGGCCTACACAACAGGCTGATGTATTTGACTACATGACCTCATCTCCTTGGCCACTCTGCCGCACAGCCAGCTTTTATTATTAAATGAGTGATCTGCTTTTTTGGGCCGCTCTTTGTTCCTATCTGAACAGAGTGATGTGTGGTATATGCAGTACCTTAAAATCAGTACAGTTAAATATTATATCAGTCATTTAAAAAGTATGGATCTGTCAATGTAACTCAATTTTCAAAACAAAAGGAATTGCAAGCAATAAATTACACTGTGAGGCCAGTGAGGACTTTTTATTATGGTTTGTAATATATTTATAGCATGTCTGCCTACTGTCAGATAACAATGGCAGCGAAAAAGGCTTCTATAAAGCCTTGACATGGAAACCAATTTATTTGGTTTTGTTTAAGAACCAGTTTGACTAATGCTATATTTTATAAGGGATAGCAAAGTGGCACAGTGGTTAGTGCTAGTGTGAGTGCTGCTGAGCGCTTGAGTGCCCTTCTTATGATTCCTTCCTTGTGCCAAATGCTGCCAGGATAGGCTCTGGTAAGCTGTGATCCTGAGTTGGGTTAAGCAGATTTGAGGATGTTCGGTTATACTTGTAAATGAGAGCAGAGAAAAACAGCTGCATGTGTTCTGAACCTTTGCTGTGATTCCTAGCAGATCAGTTCAGGGTCATGTTGGACGGTTACTCTAAGATTTTTTTAAGGTTTCATGCTATTTTGCTTACCAACTAGAACCCATTTTTCCAGTGTCTATAAAAATATTCACCTTCTTAGAAATTTTCTCTTTGTATTGTTATACAACACAGTATCACAATGGATTTCATTTATGTTTTTGACACTGAACAGAAAAAGACTTTGTAAAGTCAAAGTGATAACAGATCTCTGAAAAGTTGAATAAAAACATAAAGATGAACACTTCACAGGAGGATATTTGTTGTAATTTGCTTTACGTTTTTCTTCAGTGCTTACAGAATCTGCTCCAGTATAATCCAGTTGAAGAGAATTAAACAGACTATTAAAAGAAATCATCTATTTTTCTTTAAATGGGTTCTTGCAACTGATTCTAGCTGTAGTAAGTAGTGGTATTGTCATGTGTTACATGTAGACTGTCACGCATACATGCCTGAGGCTCGCCTTCCTGGTTCATCAGAGGTAAGCACTACCACTCTGGGACATGAGGGGTGCTGTTGCTCATGGTATTTTCTCTTCTTTCACCCACAGCACAAAGAAACTGCATAACAAGGGCAGCTGACTCCGCCCCTTCAAGTCCAGCCACTATAAAGCCAAGGAGCTTCCGGCTCATTCTGGAGAGAACAGATCACAGGATGGAGCACCTACATGAAAACTGACCACTTTTCAGAGCCTTAAAGCACCTCAACCTCACCTGGCTATTTTACTTTTGTTTTTCTGTATATATAGTACATTTTGAGCACCTGTTTATTTTTGGGGACCTGGTTGGCACCTCAACATTTCTTTTGTGGACGTTGTGTTCCCTCAGCTGACAACAAGGCCTTTGTTCACCATGGGGAAGGGACAGTTCATTGATTAGTAACTGAATTCTATTCTCTAAAAGAAAGGAATTTCAAGGGCGCTAAGGCCCCCTAGCTAGATACACATACCTTACAAATAGCTTCCCCATAACAACGAGAGCAGAATCTTAAGCTGATGTCGCATTACTTTGACTTTGAGTCATAGAGTATATCAGACTTGCCAATTGCATTCACTGATCTTGTCGCTGGACCTTGTCAGTTTACATGACTAAAAATTACTGGGTACGTATGTCCAATTTAGTGACAGCATGATGACTTTTCAGCACGGTTTTGCTTGCCCCTTTTCCTGGCCTCCAATAGCGTGCTGCCTGATGGTGCTTTACCAGATAGTTAACAGATATGGCAAATTCGGCCACAATCTTAGGCCTTTTTCTTTCTTTTTTGCATTCTGTCCTGGTGTATAAAATATAAAACAGCAGACTGAGAAGCTCTTCTTCTTTTTCTGAAGTCAAAAACACATGGATTCCTTATTCCATGTCCCTTTATTATATGTGCACTACTTCTGGATGAGCATTCATTGGTTGTCGACTCTCATGCACACACAGCCTACCCACCTACAGCTAAAGACAACATCTAACCTGTTTGATTTTACATTTACTTATTTGGCTGATACAATTGGTTACATTTCTTTTTGGTTTTGGTGAGGCAACTTGCTCTGAGTTACACTGTGTCACTAGCAGGTTTTGAACCCACAACCTCAAGGTTTGATGTCCAAAGCCTTAACCACTAAACCACACTGCCTGATTTTGGGGGTGAGAGTCGTTGGACTGAGTCAGTGGGTATGTCACAATATGCAACTAGTGGTCATGGGAGCGCAAGCAGACGACTGCCTCTGACTAGTTAAGATTATGTAAATGAAGGCTACAAGTGAAAATCAATGGAGACGCCGTCTAATGTGACACAGCTTCAGTTGCTAAAGGAGCAGGTCTGAGTGTTTGCCAGGTGCCCTGACTGTAGACAGAAGCTGGAACATGGCTGTGCTGATCCACTGTAACTCTTCAAATAGTCTGGACTGTCTCCATATTTTGGTAAAGGATGATTCCAGGCACCTTTAAATTTTCCAGTCATCTTAAAATTAGGCTGGATTGCAGGTTGCTTTGGTTAAGGTCAGAAAACCAAAGAGAGTGACTGGTGTGGGAACGCTGGCTGTGCAGACACCCTCCAGTTCTCAAGAAAATTCTCAGTTCTCTTATTTTCAAAGGTCAGGGGGATTCCAGAAATGACAACACATACATAGATGAGTATGTAGAGTACAACAGACAAGACTGAATTAGTGTAAGCCGCCCTGTTCAGGGTGTTCATAAGAAAAATGATGATTTAATTTATGAGATAGAAGTATATCAAAACCATGAAGAGTTGTGTTATATATTTGAAATTTTAAAATGCGTGCTTCGGTTTAAAAGTCTAATATCACACACGTGTGCATTGGGGGCAGCTTAAGGGCTCAGACAATAATAATGTCCTGTCAGAACACCAGAGGCCACTGCTAACTAATACCTTTTCTCTTTGTCTCTCTGCGGACTGAAAGACTGATGACCTTAATACCTGTGATGTCACTTCTGGTGTCTGCCTGCTTGGACACGCCCCTTCCTGCCGTGAGTCCTTAATTCCAGAAGTTCCACCGTCTTGAATTAGTCTGTTAGGAGACTTGCGTCAAAACAATGTATATGTTCATTTTTTGATGCGTTTGTAGACAGTGTTTTATTTATACTGTATTATACGGGGTTAGCCGTCAGGTACCCCAAATCTTTATGAATGTCTGTCTTTTTGATTACACTAAATATTCTGGATAGTAATTGAAATGTGTTTTTGTTTTCCCACTGATAGAGGTCCATAGTGGGCTAGAGCCCTAGTAAAGTATCAAAAATCAAAAATAACATCATATTTGTAATCTTGAAACGGTCTAAAACCTAAAAACAGCATGAAGCAACACTCCACATTCTTACATTACCAATTCCCCTTTTTTCAAAGTTTTATGAAAAGCAGTAATTCTGATCCCTCATATTCCAGTAGGGGGTGAATCCGTGGGGTTGGTTGAAGTCCTTCTAATCTTTTTTAGTGAAGACAACTGATTTACTCTTTACCATAAGGGTGCAAAAATATATTTTTCTGTACAAAATATGGTCTAAAAATGGCCTAAAAATAAGGGGTTTTACCTCTACAGGGCCAAAAAGGGTGGGGGGACCCCAGAAAGCTCAACATCACGCATAGCTAGAAATCAGCTCAAGTCGAACAGTATATCATATCTGAGGGCTTTCTTGTACTGGTGAGTCAGGAGGTGCTGGACAAAAAAAAATGGAAGTGGTTTTAAAGCTTTCAAAAATAATTCTTACGAACAAAAAAGAGAACAGTAGTGCCAAAATGTAGCTTTCCCATAAGGCCTAGCTTTCACAGGTCTTGAATCTCTGTCACCAGGCTGTTTGGCTCAAGCACTGAACCATCTCTTCACTACCATCAAAGTACTCTCGTACACTCGCAGCCATGCTCTTCCATCTTCCAGTGAGCCATTGCCCCAAACTGTCCTTCTGTCTCTAGACTCAATGGGTTCTGTGGCTCAGCATGCTTTTAAACCAGTCTAGAAGAATCCCTAAATTGGTCTTAAGTATCCAAATAACCCTGAACCATTAGCAGGCCTTCAACCATCCTTCCCACACTGGACAGGATTTAAGCCTTATGAATCCTACCACATCATTATCACGAACTTCACTACATTGAGCTACATTGGCCACCCAAATTCAAAGGCTACTCTGATGTGGGCAGTTTGGAAACTGTGAGGTAAGAACCAGGTATGGTTCAGGGACCTACAGTAAAATAGGAGCTTGAAGTTAATTATCATGTGTATATAATACAGTGAAACTCTTACCTGCCTGTCTCCTCAGAACGGGCCTTTTGTCAAGTTTATTCCTCTTTAGAATAACATTTACTAATAAGACAGTAGATGACGCTTTATCCAAAGCCAAGACCCAACTGTTAGTAGCTCTTGTTCATATGGCTTTGTAGAAGAACAGTTAATATCATTATTGTAGCTTTGTACAATGAAAAGGATTTAAGAGCACCAACCATTCAAACAAATAAAAGAGAACAAAAGGGGATACTGGGCAGCAGGATAAAACTGACCTTAGCTACACTGAGAACTGCAGTTTTCAGTCAGTGTGTTTACATGTGTGTTGATATTGTGATGTGTTGGGGGGGGTGTGGGAGTCTTGACGGAAAGCACTGTGTGTGGGGGGCTTAGGACACCTACTTATAGAAAGCTGAGTGACAGGATCAGGGTGAGAGGGAAGCGAATGGAAAGAGAGCAGGAAGAGATTCCCTCAGAGAAACGGCTCCTTTGGCAGGTCGTCAGAGTGTCATATGGCGCTTTTCCACTGCATAGTACGGCACGACACGGTTCAGTTCAGCTCACTTTTGGGGGGTTTTCCACTGGGAACAGTACCTGGTACCTGGTCCTTTTTTTAGTACCACCTCAGCCGAGGTTCCAAGCGCGCCGAACCGTTACCAAAACATGACGTGTAAACTCTGCTGGTCACTGATTGGCCGGAGAAAATCGTCATTACTGCGTCACTGGCTATTCTTTTCTTTAAAGGTACACACACGCGGAAGTTTGTGTCCCGTCTCTCCATCGCTGGACGCAGTTTGTTGCATAAGTGGATGAATGTTTCTTCAGACAGTTCTCCAGCCACTGAGTGTTTGTAAAACCGGGAACAATCACATCCCACCACTCTGAAGCACGATTAAATGTCCAAACAGATGGTCTGTTGCGGCGACTTTTTTGCAAAATGTGGAAGATCTGTAATATACAGAATCAGCATTTTAATGTTACACTGGCAGTTAAGTTCATTTTATGCTTTGCAACAGTGATAAAAGTTAGCTAGTGATGTGCTTTTTTAGATGCTTACCCTTGCGCGTCGAGCTAAAGTGTTGTCGTTGTCTGCGTGTTGTTGTAAAAGTTCCACGGTGTCACGGCAGTAGAGGCGGCACAACTATAACGACACGTGAATAATCCCGCCCACTCTAAAGCGGTACTAAACTGCAGTCGAAACGCAAACCGAGCCGAACCAAGGTGAGCTGTACTGAACCGTGCTGTGCCGTACTATGCAGTGGAAAAGCGCCAATAGACTACTACCACCTCTTATAGACACACAAAAACGTGTTGCATTGTGGCTTGAATGTTCTTAGGCTACGTGGAGTATTGCATCCATGGGCTATACTACTGTAGGAATTTCAGAAGGCTTGTGAAATGTGTTTTTCTCGGTTTTTCTCAGAGTTTTTGGTGGGATCATACGCTGGGCCACTCGGAGGGTGCTTCTAGGCTGCATGTGGCTTGCAGGCTGCCATTTGAAGAGGCTGGCAGTCGGGTACTGTGTTAAAAGTATTGTGTGCTAAGTAGTCCAATGACTTTTTAAAGTAATGATTAATCTAATGAATAACTTCTCTTACTGAAGTAAAGATTCCTGTGTCATTATTTTCTGGCAGCATTGGGTGTAAGGCAAGAAGCACACGTACACGTATGCCGCTCCTTACAGCCAAGTGGCAAACACTGTGCTGCCAGCAAGAGTCAATTTAGTTTTCAACCAGCTGTTTGCTATGAAACAGCGTGATACACAGGAAATGATCAAGTTTGGCTGTGTTTCTGGTCAGTTTTATGACGTTTCATATACAGTATGAACTTAGGATTTAATCACAAAATCTGGCTAGTCACTTGTCCAGTTTTTCATACAAAAGAAGAAAAAGTAATGTACGGATTGTAATGCAATGCCCTTTATAATTAGCAAGCTATCTTTATATATGATACGTTACCGTGGCTGTCTGTTTGTCTGTCCAGGATTTTAAATCACCTGTAACTCACAAACCGTTTGACCTATTGACCTGAAATTTGGTACACATATACTACGTGACGTCTACTATCCGCTTTCGGGTGATGATTGACCTCCAAGGTTATTCTTCTTTTTATTTTTATTTTATTTTATTGTAGGTTGTAGAATCAACTCTCTACAACGGCTAGCAAGGCGGCTGTGCGGCGCATGCGTACAGGCGCTGTTCTCATCCCCACCAGCTTCTCTGTCACTTCCCCTTCCTCTTCATATCTTAAATCATTCTTGAGGCAGATTGAAGACTTAAATGCCAGCTTAAGTGAAAAATTAAAGAAAACGTACTAAGTAATTGCAACATAAACACTGATTTGATCAGTTTTAACGCATAGAGATGCTAAATAAAGAAGAGAAGAAGCGGGCCGCTAGGGTGGAGAACAGAAGAGCTGCTCAGAAAGCAGCAAGCGCATGAACCTCTGAGCAAATGAATGCTAAACATACAGAGGAAGAGGATGAAAACTAGGAATGCTCAAGTCAAGCGTATTCACTGTACATTATCGGGCAGTGCGCCTTTACTGGTATAGCATATTTAGTTACTTTTTTGTAAGTAACAAGTAATGTAACTAAGTTACTTTTAAAAATAATGGTAACATTTTTTGTGCAGTTTAAATGACATCAGAGAGTTTTGCCTAAGGAGAACTCCATAAGTGAGCTCACACATGTAAACTGAGGTTTTTAAGAAACTAGATTTCTATCTTAACTGGGTTACTCACCTTCTTCCGGTTTTGTGTGTGAATGTAAACGCACATAATGATCGATTCTGACCAGGTGTCTGACCTGCAGAATCCTACCACAGTTACCAAACTGGTCACAGAACACGAGAAGTGGGGCAGTTTGGAAAATGAAGAGGACAAATCCTGGTATTACCATTAGTTCCTGGGGCGGGTTGATAGATAGATAGATAGATAGATAGATAGATAGATAGATAGATAGATATGAAAGACACTATATACTAAATAGATAGATAGATAGACAGATAGATAGATAGATAGATAGATAGATAGATAGATAGATAGATAGTGTAGTAGAAAGGGGGCACCACTGAGACCCAAAACCCCATACACACCACACTAAACAGTCCCAGATATAAAATAAAGTTTTTTTATTTTCACAAAATACCTCTTTTCCAACCAGTCCACCAGCCTGTCAATAACCAATCCTCCTCTTCCTCATCCAGGTGAGCTTTGCCTCCTAACTCTTTGGAGGAGGCTGGATGGCTCACTTTTATTTCAGACTGGGACCCTATAGCATAGCCCGACAGAAGCGCTTCTGGGTCAGACAAAAGCCTCCTGAAACCGGGAGTCCTCTCCCTGCAGTGCCCCCTGGCAACACCCAAGGACCCCAACAGTGTTGTCGCACAAGAATACATTTTCCATAAATTGCTGCCAGCTGCGGGCAACCCAGGCATCACAGTTGGACTAAACTGTTAATCGGTGAGTACCTGAATTTTTCCATGCTATATTTTGTAGTATTTTATTTTAAGATGATGGAAGATTCCCACACTCACTCACACTAAGCCAATAAAGACATGCCGATTAACCAAACAGACACAATCATTAAGACAAATATTAATTCTAATTTTGTCCTGTCTCTTTTCAATAAGAATTTATCAAGTGCTGGCAAACAGAAGGCATCAGCTTGGCACGATGTAACATTACAAATGTGTCTTGTCTGTGATCACTAAAATATGAAGGTTTGTGTAAAATTCTTTAGGCATCTAATAATTTCACTTGGGTTTTTAATCCCACTTGCTGCACTGTCTCTGTCATATCAGTCATTTGTGCTGAAATTCATGTCAAACGAGGATGCTGCAGAATTAGCATTGCTACTGCACTTCAGCTTCTCCATCTGTCAGAAGAACTTCAGTCGTGTCTTTCTTTAAAACACTGACAAAAATGCTTTAGGTGATTCATTTTCCAGCACAAGCGTCATTTTGTTCTTTCATTTGTCACCTTCCGATGAGCTCTTTGGATTCGTTGTTCAAGGTGTTGTATGTTAAAAAGGCCTCGGCCTTCCAACTACTTTTAGGTTTGCATGATAGAGAGGCACAACGATAGACAGAAGGCAGGAGCCCACCCTGGGGGCTACCAGTCCATCTTAGGGTGCACTCACCCTCATGGTCACACAAGGCCAGTTTACATTTACCAGTTAACCTAAGAAATGTACCAGTGTATTTGTATTGAGAATGCCAGCCCAAGGAGCTTCCCTGCACGACATCCACACCCCCATGTCACTATAATGTGAGCGCCGGCTGGCAGTGGTACAATGGTTGGAATGGAAGTTGTGTTACTGAGCTTTACAGCCCAGAGCCTTGGCCAACAAGTCTGAAGGAACGAATATCTCCGACTTTGGACTGGAGGAGGATACACAGATTTACATTGAGATATAATTGGTTAAATTTCTTTTTGCTTTTTCCAATTGAAGCACAGTAAGGCAAAATGACTTGCCCAGGGTCACAAAGTGTCAGTGGTGGGATCCGAACCCACAACCACAGGGTTTGAAGTTCAAAGCCTTAACCAGCAAAGCCTAATAAAGAAGATCACAAGGAAAGAACACAAATTCTGCACATTGGAGAATGATTCAAGAATTATGATGTTCATTTTTTCTTAGAACCAATATGAGGCAGGGGTGAGTTTTCTTATCTGGTTTGTTTAAAATGGTTCATTCTTGTATATATGCAGTTTGACACAGTCACAAGACATCTGTTTGGTCGGCTCTTGTCTGTTTTGTACAGTGCCAATAGTACACCAGCCTGCAGCTGGCAAACAGCTACGTAGGGCAACGTGCATCTGATCCTCTCCGACAGCACCTGGAGAAGACAACTGCCAGACAACCAGTGTTCATCTCTGTCAACTTTTAAAGAGGATCTTGATGTAGATTTGCACGCTCAGTGATTCTTCAAAGCATAAATTAGATATTTTCAGGCTGAAATTGTTTCTTCGCAATCATAGTTTATATGAAGTAACTCAATGAAGTTGCATTTTTTCTATCACTTACTGCCTCTCCTCTCCTCCTGTCCTCAGGTCTGAAGATCGGCGGTGTGATAAGCAATCATGTCACTTCCAGCACCGGGGACTTGGAGTCAACATCACCGCATGCCCAGTCAGTAAGTCTGACTCACATCTGAAGTGGACAGCTGTTACTTTCTAATTGCTGTCGAAACCTTTTTTAGTTTTTGCAGTTATGCGGGGTTTGCCTCCAAGGTGCCCCAGCACTTTATCTTGTCCTGTGTTTCTCTTTACAGGAGGTGATCTACACCCGGGTCAAATATGAAAAGAAAAGCCTTTAAACTTACCGAATACGTCCAGTCTGAAGCAGCAAAGCTTTTCAATTTAGGACAACGTGATTTCTTGTGACAACAAAAGTAAACTGGAAATAAAACATTTGATCACCGATTATTGGTAGTACTAGCAAAATACCCGCGCTTCGCAGCGGAGAAGTAGTGTGTTAAAGAAGCTATGAGTACATGTATCGAAGGTTCTCAGCTGTGCTTGTGCTATCTCGTGCGATCTTGCAATGTCCACAGCTTTATTAAATGTTAGCTCAGGCCCGGCACTTATAAGTTTCTCTCGCACGTTTGCTCAGTTTGTGCCAAACACTATTCTATCCCTGACCATCTCATCTTCGTTTGCATAAGCACAGTCCTTCACCAGCAATTTTAACTCCATTACAGCAATTTTAACTCTGTTACAAAGTGATCAAAAGTCTCGTTTATACCCTGCATCTTCTCATTAAACTTGTATCTTGCGAATATCGTATTCGTCGTAGGCATGACAAACGCCAGCGGCAGCGTGTCTATGAACTTAATTTAAACTTAAGGTTTACACCGTGCTTTGTTTCCGCAGTAGTTGCACTTATGAATATACTTGTATGCGTCACTCGCTTCATATTCTTTTGCTGCCTTCTCAATTGTGTAATGCGTTTCTTGTTCAGCCCTCCTTGGAGCTCTCACTTGTTCTCTGCATACTGCGTTCACAGTCAGTTCACGTGAGCCGCTCGGAGTACATGCAATGAAGGTTCTCAGCTGTGCTATGTGTGCGATCTTGCGATGTCCACGGCTTTAAGTGCCCGCACTTAAAAGTTTCTCTCGCACTTTCGCTGAGTTTGTGCCAAACACTAGTCTATCCCTGACCATCTCATCTTTGTTTGCATAAGCACAGTCCTTCACCCGCGAATATTTAGCGGCAGCGTGTCTATTGGATTGCTGCTGACGGACGGCCTTATATGGGCAGGCACTCAATTACGTGGGAGGCGTGATGATGAGGGACGCAACTCTGCCTCACACGGTGACCGAGCTGCAAGCTATTGCTGTATATATGTACGTAAGCAGGTTCCAGTTATGACCGTTACGCGTAGAATTTCGAAATGAAACCTCCCTAACTTTTAAGTAAGCTGTAAGGAATGCGCCTGCCAAATTTCAGCCTTCTACCTACACGGGAAGTTGGAGAATTAGTGATGAGTGAGTGAGGGCTTTGCCTTTTATTAGTATAGATTTCCATATGGTCAGGATACTGTACGTTTCCTATTCGCTTGTCTGCTTGTAGCAGCTGTCGTCAGTGGAGGTTTGACATTTTCCACAAGTGCACCTCCAATTTGCCAGATTTCCATAGCTTATTTCACATATCATTCTACATTTGTTCCGTTACATTCTGCCATGGCTTGTAACAAATGACGCTCTGTACAAAACTGCGCTGAGTGTCCGATGGAGCATCAAAGCAGTCAGTGTGCCATGAAGTCGTCCGATTTGGGCACATGGCTACTGTGCCTCAAAACAACTGAAAGTGCCCATGTGTACTCAGACAGTATTATATTCTTATGCCATATGTGCTCAAATCCAATCACATATAGATGCAGTGGTTTAACTACTGTAAGGAATGACAGGCATCAACTGGTGTCCCATCTGGGACAAGGCATGGTTCCTTACCCATGGAGGCCAATGTAATTAAGGAACAGTTGGTGACACTGTAATTGTTGCAGTGGCTTCCATGATACGCAACAGAACAGGATTCCCACACAGATATCTGCATCTGTTCCGAGTTTGGCACCACATGGAACTATTGGGATTAGTAATCCCTACTTTGTAAGACTTCTGATTGACCCGGACATATTTCCATTGGCTACGCTCCAGTGCTGGAAGTACTTGCAGGTACAAGATAAGAGGAGCCACATCCAGGCGAGATGGAGCCGGCTGAGGAGATAGGCAATACTCGCCTGGGAAGAGTGGAGGAGAAAGACGAGAGATAGAAGAGAAAAAGATGCCATTTGGTGGTGTGATATTGTTAACAAAGCCTTTTGTAAGCTATCTTATATATAAACGTCTACATGTGGAAGTGTTTGTGTTTGTCCGGCCTGTAAGTGAGAGGTGGAGTCAGGGTAAGGGCTCTACATCCGAGGAAACAGAAAACTCGCTTAGCTGCTAATAACACAAGCTAGGCCAGCATGTCAGCAAAACAAAACGTCTGAAGAAAGAGAAAGTCGCTTAGCCACTTACATCAGCAAAATGGTGTCCCCTTTTACTTTTCCTTCCGCCGCTAATGCACAAGCGATGCGAGCACGCCGGCAAAACGAAACCTCCTAGGAGAGAGACGCCCAGAGTAATTCCTTTCAATTACCTGACATCTCTACATTTCAATTTTTTTTTCCTGACGATTTCAACAGTTTCTAGGACCCTGGGCTTTTTACTGCTTACATGGCTAGTTTGTTTAACAATAAACCTTACATTTTTACTGAGGACTTGTGTCTGTGTTGTTGTGTTTGTGGCTCTCAGACACCCCCTGTGGCTCCCACTATACAGACGCACTAAAATCATATGTTGATTTTTAACTTTCCGCTTGCTACATTCGGTGTTGTCATTTTACAAAGCATATGGAGCGAGAGTCACGCCAAATGGCAATGCAGTGAAAAGCACATGTAAGAGTTTCGCTGTAATGTTAAACAGAGAGCAATGAAAATGAACTGATGACACTGCATTCTATTTTTAATTAAAGCTTTAGATTTCCTAAAGAGCCAAGCTGCTGCGTGTCAATGCTAAGTTCACAGGGCCAATCAACATCGTTATGCACTTTCTGCGTCACGTGCATGCATGATAACAAAATACAGAGAAAAGGAAAAGGGCAGATTATGCGACAGAGCCAAACCAAGATGAAACCGATTGATGCGTCACCAACTAATTATCATGTTTAGGAGGAGTTTAGGTATCTCGGGGTCTTGATCTGAAGTGAGGGGAAAAGGGATGGTGAGCTCAACAGACAGACAGACTGGAAGCGTTGAGCGGAGTTGTGTGGTTGATATACTGACCTGTAGTGGTGAAGAAGGAGTTGAGTCAGAGCTCAAAGCTCTCGATTTATCACTCAGTCTATGTTCTTACCCTCACCTATGGTCATTAGCTCTGGGTAATGACTGAAGGAATGAGATCGTCGGTACAAGAGGCTGAAATGAGCTTTCCCTACAGGGTGGCTGGACTCTCCCTGTGAGACAGGCT
Source organism: Polypterus senegalus (assembly GCF_016835505.1). Lineage (NCBI taxonomy): Eukaryota > Metazoa > Chordata > Cladistia > Polypteriformes > Polypteridae > Polypterus > Polypterus senegalus. The sequence goes on along the minus strand of NC_053170.1, from coordinate 28,414,858 downwards.
GAGATGTACAGACATCTAGTAGAGGCCTTTCATATCAAGAGGAGCCAACTGAGGTGGTTTGGGCATCTGATATGGATGCCCCCAGGATGCCTCCGTGTGGTTTTACAGGCACGGCCAGCTAGGAGGAGACCCTGGGGAAGACCCAGGGCTCGCTGGGAGGATTATGTCTGAGAATGCCCTGGGATCCCACAGTATGAGTGTGGCTGGGAAAGACGACGTGAGGGCCTCATTGCTAAGACTGTTACCCCTCGACTCCGTCCTGGACAAGTGGTGGAAGGAAAATGAAGAAATGTTGAATGATCAACTGGTTTTTTAGATTATTAGTTGACAAGTGGTGGAAGGAATGTTGAATGATCAACTGGTTTTTTAGATTATTAGTTGAGATTAGATAAATTTACTTAATCCCATTGGCCCCTGTGGATCAAAGGTTACCACGGATAAGATGAGCAGTGTGGCTAAGCACAGAGCTGGCCTCCTTTTAAAATGGAAAAATCTCACCAAAAACTTTAGCTTTCTGCTTTTTCCTTTCTAAAACAACATGGACAAACCTGCACAAAACGGGTGCTGGTGATTTTGTTCTTTGTGAATTTCCCCTTGGGATTAATAAAGTATCTATTGATCTATCTACAGTTAGGTCCATAAATATTTGGACAGACAACTTTTTTCTAATTCAGGAGTCAGGAGGCTGCGGATAAAAAAAAAGCAAAAAAAAAAAACAAAGCGACTTCAAAGAATTCAAAATTCTTATGAACCCAAAAAACAATGGAAGTCCAGAAATGCGCATTGTGCAGCAGGAAGGCTCAGGCTTGGTATAAATTCCACCACAATGTGTAACTGCTGCCTCGTTATCAACAGATTTTTATGTGGTGTTGTAATAATCAGTTGTCCACTTTAAAATGACTCTTCATACAACACAGAAACAATAACAGACATGAAAAAGAATGCAAAAACTGAGGCTTCTTTTTATTTAAAGATGTTGATGTTTTATTTCCATCTTATCTATAAAAAAAGTCCAAGTTTTTCACTCTGGCACCATACTGTATTTGACCCAAAGAGAACATGACAGGCAAATTAAGGAGCAAAAAAGTTTAAGGCATCTGCACCAGAGACTGCTTGGAGGATTTCCCCTGGAATCAGGGGCACAATCTACCCTCACCCCAACTTCAACAGGCATCTGTGAATTTGGTAACTTGTGGGGGGATTAAAATTGAAACAAAAAAAAATAATAAACAAAATGAAAAGCCCCTGCCAAAACTGATCTTCAACTCCCATCATTTCCACGCCAAGTCCGTTTTCAACAGTTTATCCAGTCAATAAAAAGAATCGTCCGCCATGCAAAATGTCTGTGGCAACCAAAGTGTGCAGAACATATGAATCGTCTGTCCCCTTCTCTCCAGTTCACATTCCGTACGCAAGACATTTTCGAGTCGGCAGCTCGTCCTGTGCGACCCGCAGATGAGAACATGGAGGCGCTAAGTGGCTCTCAATCCAGCGCTTGATTCAGTTTATGCCACGATCATTCAAGCCATTTCCTCGGAGATCTGCGACCTGATCAGTAATATTGGTGTGGGGATGGCATCGGAGGTAAACGAATAATAGTTAACTGGTTTCAGTTGTAATGCATAATGAAGTAAGACTGGATCAGCTTCATTATACCTTTTGTGAGGTTCACTTTAAGGTATGGATTATAACATTAAAAATCGGAGCGCTGGTAGTTGAGAATAAATGTTGGCTACACACCGAAGGGCATGGGGCAGTGCTGCTCCATCCTTCTCTGCCAGCCTGATGGGACTGATCAAGTTATAACAGCCCACCGCCCTTGCCACGCTATTAATACATCCATCCATTTGTCTTCTGAAATCCCGATCGAGAGGCACCGTCCATTTTTCAGGGTTAAAGATGTTGTACCTAAATGTTAAAATGTCAACTTAATTCCCCACAAGCGATGCACAGTCCAGGCGCTGCCTCATTTTGTTGGAATCCTCTGAACTGCAGATTCATGAATTAATACCAGTGGAGTAAACCGTCTCGCCGGGCAATTTAAGAAGAGTCAGATGAATCGTAAAAAAAAAAAAATAATAATAATAAGGCCATCTTAAACAAATAGCTCTCAACCTGGTGTGGAGTTGAAGAAAATCCAAAAAGGTTGCAGGACAGTCTGTTGCAGTCCAGCGTGACGCAGCCCGAGCAGCGAGCCCGGCTTGTTGTGCATTTCAGTTCGAATCGTGGGCTCCCCTCGCTGCGGGGCGTGAGGCTCTGAAGAAGCTGGACAGGAGACACTTTTCATATTACATGCACAAAATCTCGTTTCAGGTTTCTACCAAATACTAGCACAGATCCAGTTATACGTCTAAATTTCTAGGGTTGTTTTAATTTTGCACATTTAATCCACATCAGAGTTATAATTTTTTTAACCTATAATTGTACAATACTAGATTTTTGAAGTAAAGCAGAAAAAAAAGGAAAAAGTAAAACAACTGATGAGGCGTTGTGGTTGCTTGTTAAGCAGGTTTCGTCTTGCTAGCAGGTCCCCCGAAGCTGAGACGCGTTTCTAGCAAAAGCACTTCAGATCAGAATGCGGGGGTCAGCGGAGCTTCAGGGTTCTTACTCTCAATATGGCAACACGGCCCACTGATTACGGATATCATACACTGATGACATTCAGCATTTCAGAGGCTGCTACTCTGGTGAGTGTAAACAGAACAGAAGAGCGAGGCCATCAAGTGGAGGGAAGTCCAGAAAATCCTGAGATAAGTTGAACGAATGAATGTGTGAGGATGGGAAAGGGGAGAAAGGTCAAGCTGCAGCTTGCAATACCTATGACAGAGATCAGGTAATGCCCACAACGTCAGTCACAAAACGCCCTTTGACTGAGATAACCCTCTTACAACCCTAATCTTAACCATAGTATAACGTGGCCCTAATATTAATCATAGTCTAACGTGATGGGTGTTACGTGACCGACGTTGAGAGCGTTTCATGATGTTGGGGCCTTACATGACTGACCTCATAGGTGCTGCGGTCTGCAGTTACACTCTGTTGGGAAAGGGCCACTTGAACATGTTAGACAAAGGGACACTGCCTATGTGCATTGTAGTGACAAAAACTCAGATGTGAGTGTCAGTAGGCTTTGCGGCCTAGGAACCAAGTTACCCAAACTATTCTATAACATCTCAGTAATTATTTACTGCTCTGATGCTGATCTTTCTGATCATAAAATGGGTCATTACAATAGCAATGGACGAGAAGAATTCATAATTAATTGCAGAATTATGGTATTTGAGGGTTCCTCTAGAGCTGGGGTCCCCAACTCCTGTCCTGGAGGGCCGGTGGCTGCAGGTTTTCATTCTAACCCTTTTCTTAATGAGTGACCTGTTTCTGCTGCTAATTAACTTCTTTTGAACTAATTTGAATTGACTTGCTCTTGAAGACTCAGACCCCTTAATTGTTTCTTTTTCCTTAATTAGCAGCCAAACAATAGTGAGATACAAAATGTGACCAACAGTCTCAATCATACAATATCTGAAAGGAAAGAAAGCTGAAGGACTCAGAATTGCTGATCTGTTCGGGTCCCCAAAAATTTAGCAGTGCTCTTAGAAAAGAGAAAATCAACAACTTCAGAAATGTCTGCATTTACAAAATGAGAAATAAGCCATGGAATTATAGAGCGGGTTAAATTTTAACGACAAGAATAGCCGACTAATGACGCAACTGGTTGGAGGTTGAGGTCCTGACTTAGTTGGTCTTCTGTTGGCTCCCTCGCTTCACATTTCATTTCTGTGTGGGTGCCATTTAAAGACAGAAATGGAGAAATTCAGAGGGACAAATCTTAAAAAAACAAGTCAATTAAAATTAATTCAAAAGAAGTTAATTAGCACTAAAAACTGGTCACTAATTAAGAAAAGGTTTGGAATGAAAACCTGCAGCCACTGGGGCCCTCCAGGATCGGAGTTGGGGACCCCTGCTCTAGTGGGCCTCTGTTTCATTTGGCTCAAAAACTAATGAGCACATTGTCATCTCATAACAGGCTTAGGTTTCGAGTTTGCAATTTTTCCATCCAGCCATTTTAGCTCTAGAAACTGTGACACACAGACACACACACAACCATTGTTGAGATATCGATGTTTTTGGGATATCAGGGGACTCTAAAACATTGACATTTTTGACAAATCTAAAGGCTTCGCTCTTCCCCCATAGATGATGGGTTACGCTGGGGGTGGACGCACAGTAAAAAATGGCCATGGATGCTGGAAAGAGGCAGGAGCACCAAGACAGTTGCATATACAGCATCTTGAAACATCGCTGGACTGCTTATCTACCAAAAGGCAGAAACACTTCATCTTTTTAAGTTCCAAGAATCCACCTTGGGATTGCAAAGAAGGTGAGCACACCGGGGTCTTACCACATGTCGTAATGCCCTCTTATGCCTGCTTTTCACTCTAACCCTGGTTTTTGTTACAACTGTCATGTTTTTCCCCCCCAAGTGGTTTTCACAAACTACCATTTGTGATGGATGGCATTCCTGCCAGAATGGACTCCCTTCTCGGGGAGTCCCAGGTGACAAATAGACATGGAAAGGATTACACCAGGATCTGGGTATTGGATGCCATCTGAAGAATGGGTACGCTGGCATTCCAGCAGGTTTAGACGGAGGAACATTAGCCAGCCTGAAGGAAGGACTGGGGGATTATTCAAAGTACATGCTCCCCCAAACTGCTAGGTGGCTGCAACCCAAGAGGCAGGTACACCAATGGGCATCCACAGGGCATGCTGGGAGATGAGGTGCTGTAGAGCAGCCCTGTCGGGGTCCCTGGGTTCCACCAGGGGGTGCTGCCATGGCCTGTGTGCCGTGGTTTTTGGGACTTCCGATTGACCCACAAGTACATCCAATGGGCTATGCTCTGGTATCAGAAGTACTCCTGCGTCCAAGATAAAAGGAACTGACCTGCCCTGCCACATCCGGGCGAGTCAGAGGTGGGTGGAAGAGGGCAAAACTCACTGGAGGAGTGAAGGAGAGAGAAAGAGCGAGTGTTTAATCTGTGTATTGGCTGTGATCGTTGTCTTATTAGAGCCGTGAGGATTAAAAATCCTTTTATTGAACCCGGAGTTCTGTTGGGTGTTGTGTGTCTGGGGTTTCGGTGCTCAGTGGCACCCCTTGCTGTTCTCAGACTTGCTTGGTTTTCTGCGCAGCATGTGAAAAACTGCATCAACCTCCTTTAAGGGGTCTCTGCTAAAACTTTGCTTAATGACCGATCTTATGCATTGTTACCCAAGGTGCCATTTTAGACACTCACGTGGATGGGCTCGATATGGGTAGTCATGCACAATGGCCACCTATAACCAACATGCAAATAAATGAATAGGAGCAATGGAACCAAAATAATTGGAATATACTAATTACAGCTTGTTTCAGTAAATCTGGGAAAAAAGAGCCTCACACTGAGCATAAAATACTGTTAACAAACAAACAAAATCAAAAAGTAAAGGACGAGTTTAGAAAGATCAGTCAGTGGAGTGCCAGTATTTGCCATATCTTGCATGAGGGTTAACATGCAAACATTCTAGACTTGTGATTGTTATACTCCATGAACAGAAGAACTTCCTCTTTAGTGTTCGTCTTGCTTGTATTGGGAAAAGACCTGGAATCGGCCGATTAGTCCGACTCCTGTTCTAGTTTACTTCTGGTGACAGCGGAAAAATGGCATTAAGGCCGGGCACACACCGTGCAATTTTTAGAAGTTGTGGTCAAGCGGCTACTCACACTGCCGGCCACAGTCGCCACTTGTACACTTGGGCTTACTCGGCCCGACTGACATACCACAACATGGCTGCCCAGATTAAACGTGTACACCGCCCTAATGGATTATTTTACTCAATGACATTTTGCAATAAAGCTTTACCTGTTCAAAAAAAAAAAATATATATATATCAAATATGGCTGCAGGCTCCTCAAAATGTGAACAAAGGAAACAGTTACAGAACGTTGTTGACTCTTGCTGTACACGTCGTGTGCTCTGAAACAACAAAGGCACGTGGGTGGTTGGGAGGGCGCGGACAATGCGGCCTGTTTATGTTACTGAGAGGATTAGAGATACGTAATCTGTGTAGCTTTACTGTTGCTTATTTTGGGTTATTTAAGTAAATGTAACCCTGGCATCCATGCTCCCCGTTCACACAACGCTTTGTCTGTGCCATATCTATTGTTATTATCGTTGCCACTCACCGATGGACTGTAGTTGCCACACATTGAGTTCCAGGTTATCTGATTTGATCTACTGTTGTTAATTCCCAAGGAGAAATGGTCTTTTCTCATGGATCTTTTGGGGGTCAACCACTGCACAGGAGCAATTCTTCTGGTTAAGGTCCTTACCGTCGACATTCAAAAATCGCCTTGTGAGAATTCTGACACTACAAGATGGCTGGGCTGACTGGAATTTCTACCGTGAGAGGAATTCTTCCAATTGTACGACAACACAACTGGGCATCGCAACGCCTCTCGTTCTCCAAAGCGAAACGACGAGAGATTTGAAAATTGGTTGGCAAATTCAATTCGGGTTTATTGCAGCGTATCCACCCAGCTTAAGGGGCTGGAAAGCAGATGTGGAGCACTGTAGCCATTGCAGGCTTTCTGTCAGACACAATGTAATCAGTGGCTTATCCATGCCAGCAAACTGACCACCATCTTAAATGGCCTTCTTATTTATGTGTTATCATACTTGGCATGATACGCACATGCAGATTAATTCAGAAAGTTATTTGAGGAAAGTTTTCAAAATCACCTCTACTGAGTTGTGTTCAAGTGTGGCCTAAAATGTGAGCCTGAAATGGCAGCACTACTGCAGATAGCAGTGATGTCTTCCACTTGGGCTACACGCACTCTTCTTCAGCTCAGCTTTTTACGTCTGATGTACGTCTGCTCTGTGGGGGGCTGGAAGTGCGCAAGCAGGGGTTCAACCCTAAGTGGGGAATCAACCCAAACTTGGTTATGACATATCTTGGTTTGGAAAGCAATTCATATCTGAAGAACACAGAGTTTTGAGTGACAGGGTGCACTTGCCAAAATACAAAAATGCAAATGTCATTGTCACCTGTGGTGTGTCGTCACAAGCTGATCAAATAATTGCAAGCAAATTATATGTCTGAAACTGAAGACACTAAAAAAACAATCTTGTAATTTGGAATATTTCACTGCATGGCTGGCATGGTGGCGCAGTGGTTAGTGCTGCAGCCTCACCTGTATTTTGTTCTGAGCTCAAACCTCACACATGGTGGCTGTCTGTGCTTGGAGTTGGCACTTCCTTCCCATGTCTGCTTTCTCTCTCACATCTCAAATAACTGTGTGCTGGTTTATCTGCCCATTCTAAACTGGCCCTCTGTGTGTGTGTGTGTGTGTGTGCGTCCAAGTTAGTGTCTATGGGGCCAAAGCTTATCTTGACAGCAAGAACAAACCCTGGATGGAACTTCCAATTAGTTGCAGTTTTTCCATTTTCTGAATCTGCTTAGTTCAATTTAGAATCTCTGGGGTTGGAGCTTATACTGGGAGCACTGGGCAAAAAGCCAGAACCAACTGTTGAGGGGACACTTACAGTAGAAATGATAAGAAGCTTAGATTAGTGGAAACATTTTAAGGGTGAAGAATGGCAAGACTTTATTAAAGTTTAATCAGTGGCAAGGCGCCAGCTGAAAAATGGGTGTTATGCTAAAAGTGCCCTGGGCACTTTTTCTTATCGTATTCAAAAGTCTTCTCCGTTGTGAAGGATGCAGGCCTAGTCCTTAAAGCGGATGTCACTAAAGTAGTGGCCTGGGTGGCCAGCTCACCATCTCTGTGGAGTTGGCATTGTGTCCCCATGCTTGCACCCTGGATACTCAGGTTTCCATCCCACATGCCAAAGACATACAGGTTGGGTGATCTGGAGATTCCAAAGGCGGGATTTGTACATGAGTGGGCTCTGTGATGGACTGGCACCCTTCCTTGGATTATGTCCAGTGTTACCAGAACAGGCTCTGTATGACCCTGAGTTGGATTGAGCTGCTGTGGGAATGTGACATGATATTCAAAGCTGCCAATTATTTCCATACAGGCACGCATGAATTCAAAAAACGTGTTTCAGTCGGGGGGTTATTAAGAAAATAACTGCAACAGAAACCTTCAGCAGCGGAATCCATTACATCTGTGAAATAAAATTGTTACAAGCTGGTGACTTTCAAGAGTTTTTGTTAGAATGCCAACCGCTTTCACAATGCCCCTGTTTGCACCCAGCGCTCATATTATACTCGTCACCTTCTTGCTTTCATGTGATGTGAGTTAACGGAGAATCTCTCAATGGAATGGAAGCTTCTGAGTCCCTGAAAATATGCAGAACGTTCTATCAGAACGGGTTGGTGTTATGCCACTGGGGGTCTTGAGCTGAAAAAATTCATAAGATGTACCTCACACATAACAAACCATCAAAAAAAAAAAAAACGTATGCTGGAGGTGCCCTTTGATGCCTGGATATGTGACTAACTACTTAGGCTGCTCAGCACTGGCACTGGTGCTGCTCGATCAAGGAAATTAAAAGCTGATTAAACAAGAGAAAATCACTCGCTGTGATTATGCTCACTTCAAAGGTTGAATCAGACATCAAAGTTCTCCTCAAGTCTGGCTGTCTACAAGGTAACATAACTTAATGATTTTGGAATTCCTAATTTTCTGACAGTATGAGGAATGCTGGGTAGAAATGAGTCAAAGCTGGCATTTCCACCATAACCCCTCAGTTAAGGACGTGATGGTGTGACCGAGTCAGAACTGAGGCCTAAGAGGTGACAGTGCGATGACTAAGTGACACAATCTATCTTTTATACTGCACCTTTCATAGTGAAAAACTGATCACAACCCACTGGCCATACAGTAAAGTCAACAGCTCTGCCGTCCCTCGCTCCAGCATGTTAGAACATCAGCCCGGCTTTTAAACTGGGACTACAGACCAAGTGTGAAGCATTGTCTCTTGACTCTTAACAGGCTCTATGCACACGGCATTGCTGACGAACGCCCGGTGAAATCTCCGACAGCTCCGTCACTTTCAATGGCCATACTGCGGTTGTGATTTTTGTTTAGTGGTGACAATGTCTGAGAACAAGAAGTTTAAGTTTCAGCGTACAGATAGCTCTATAACTGAACACTGCTGTGTACCTTTATGTCGAGTTTCCAGCAAGTACTTAGTTTTCATACATTTCCTTCGAATGCGGAAACCCGATCTAAATATATCATGGCTAATCGGAGAGAGAGCTTTACGGTAAGTCCTCACACTTTGTAGCCAGGATTTTAAAAAAGAGGATTTTCATGAGCCAGGGTGGCGACTGTTAAAGAAGGGAGTGTTTTCTGCGTTGTTTGAGTGAATCAATTTTCATCCAACCAGCTCTATCCTAACTACAGGGTCATGGGGGGTCTGCCAGAGTCAATCCCAGCCAACACAGGGCGCAAGGCTGGAAACAAACCCCGGGCAGGGCGCCAGCCCACCGCAGGGCACACACCCACACCAAGCACACACTAGGGACAATTTAGGATCACCAATACACCTAACCTTCATGTCTTTGGACTGTGGTATTAAACCGGAGCACCCGGAGGAAACCCACACAGAAACAGGGAGAACAAGCAAAGTCCATGCAGGGAGGACCCGAGAAAGCAAACCCAGGTCTCCTATCTGCGAGGCAGCAGTGTTACCCACTCCGCCACTGTGCCGCCCGTGAATCAATTTCTCCTTCCAAATTTCAAGACCAGAGATTTGGGAGAACAGAAAGTGACCGATGGAGGATGACACAATGGGTGACGAGGAGGAGGAGGAGGATGATCAAATCCTTAAAGGACCACGAGGACCAGATCTAGCAGTTGTCGACCTAGCGCTTGATGGAAACATCTGTCAGAGAGGAGATCTTCCAGCCGAGGAAACAAATCAAGACCCTTATAATGAAGCCGCAGTTTGGCATTCACCATTTTGCAGGCTCAGACAGAGACTTTCGCTTTTTTCCAAGGTAAAATGTCCAGCAGACTCATGTTAATATAAACTTACATACATAGTCACCTGTCCCTCAACAAAGTTTAATGACTAATTATTGAAATTTTGTTTTTTTACAGAAGCCTAATGTAATCACATAAGTTCATAGCAGACACAAGTTTTTAATACGTCTGCATCTCACCTTCATAACTGTGGATGTAGCTTGAATGATATCGTTTGAAGTCCTTCTCCTTTTTAGCTCCTGACGTTTGGCACAATGCTTGAATAATGCAACTCAACGTCGTTTACCGTAAGTGTGGGTGCGTCTTGAATCGATCAGGTGATAAACGCCATAGCTAGGTGTGCTTTGATATCAGTGCCGGAAGTGAAGCAGCCGGCTGACGCAGAATCTGGAAGTGAGTCTGCATAGAGCCCATTTCTTAGTCTTTTATTTCTCCGTTAACAACACTGGCCACCCTTGACTGCCAAGGACTGTACAGTAGAGTTTACCGGGCAGACGTGGACTTGTCCAGGATGGAGACAGCTGGAGGTCCTCTGGGTCACCCTAGCTACAGCGAGGAACACCCTGTCACCTTGGGACACGCAGGGTGTTCCCGTAAGTTATGAAGCTGGGCCTTGTGAAGTCTGAGCCGGAGTCTTCTTTTTTGTTTAAGGTGGATGGTCAGCCCTTTAATTTACTCCCTATAGTAGTCACCATGAACCGGCCACCCTTTATTAAGGGTATCTATCATTGAGGCAGTCAGTCTGGCGCAGCACCTGCTTTAAACCCAAGCTTACCAGCTCTGCCTCGCGGTGGCACCAATGCAAGTCTCTTAACCTGCCTAAGCTCCATTTGTGAAAATGTATGCACAAAACTGTAATATAATCTCACTTTAAAACTCGCTACAGGCATCTGCCAAATGCACACCAGGGCCAACCTGTAGGGCAGCATGGTGGCGCAGTGGTTAGTGCTGCTGCTGCATCATAGATTCAGGATATTGAGTTTGAACCCTGGGTCCGCACACTGTCAGTATGGAGACTGCACATTCTCCGTACATCTGTGAAGGCTGTCCTCCCACATCCCATAATACACGTACGTCAGATTAACTAGTGATTCAGAATAGGGAGTGAATGTGTGCAAGTGGTCCCAGCAGTCTACCGGCTCCCTGTCTAGGTTATAATCATCTGGGTTCAAATTATTTTAAAATTTCCTTTAGGTCTGTTAGTTTTATTATGTGATGAAATATACGTCTTTGAGGTCAACAAACCCAATTTTGGCATCAGTTATACATTTTTTTGTCTTTTCTGACACTGTTTTTGTGCTTTCTAAGATTCACTGCGTTGAGTTGCTATACAGGGTTGACGTGTGGCCATAATGTCATAAAAGGTCACAATTGTGAACCTCCCGGTCATCCGAGTTTGTGGATAAACTTAAAAGACTGCTGCCTGATTGTTAATATAAATATGAATAAACTGCATTTATAGAGCACTGTTCTCACTACTCAAAGCGTTCTACATAAGCAGTGGGGAACCACTTCGACCGCCACCAATGTGCAGCGCCCACCTGGATGGCATGATGGCAGCCAGGTGACTGCAGTTGCTAAGCTGGTTGCCTAAAAGAGGACTACAAACTGCATGGGATGTCAAGTTAGAGGACTTTCCAGCACAGTTTCACATAAACAAAGTTTCACGAGCTCGAACCTTTATCTGACAGCCAGTAACATGCTGCCTAATGGAGTTGGCGCCTATGCAACGCCATTACAGGTGCGACAAGTTAAACCGAAATCTGTGTTGGTACATAAAACATGTGACCACACAGGCGAGTCTCCTCCTTCTTAATCCTCGTAGTTGAATTATATGTCTTGTAGTGCCGGCTGGGCACACATTGGTCACCAGCTCTCGCATGCACAGAGCCTGACCCAACATCAAACTTGGCGAGCTGTAGACTGGTTGGACCTCCGGCCTTACATTACACAACTTCTATTTGGTGGGCATGTCAAACCTGGTGACTGCTGTAGCTGATCTCGTCACCTGAGGATGTCAAACTACACAATTAGCAACTGCTGGGCACGCCAAATGATACAAATCTGTGACGACTTTGCACAGGTACCACAAGCTTGCACCTTTTCCTGACAGCCAATAATGTGGAGCCTGACCAGGCTGGTGTTGTATGAAATAAATGCTTTTCAGGTACAGCAAGTTAAGTCGCAACCTTTTTTTTTTTACTTTCTCTTTCCATTCTGTCTTGGTATGTAAAACACAAGAAATCGCACTTCCCTTCTGTTTGTGAGGTCTAAACAACCCGCCTGCATTCTATGCATTGTACTTCCAGCTGGGTGCTCATTGGTTGTCTGCTGTCACATGCACACAAAGCCCGCCCCTACAACTGAAGACCATGGCGAGTCGCAGACCAGTTGGGCTGAGTCACACTACACGAACGACTCTGACGTGCGAAAATTACAGAAACGAAGTCTACAACTAAGAAGGCGTGTAATCTGACGTGGCCTTTGGGTTATTGGGTGACCATCTGATCAGTTTTTGGTATTAAGCTTGTAGTGAGAATCCTCATATTGTTTGCATCTCTCGGACTTACACAGACAACCTGACTACAGAGCCACATTGGACTGAAAAACTCATCAGAAACTTCGAAAGGTTGGACAGTTATCTTATCCAAAGATCTCGACTATACATTGTTCTCCTCTCTTGCTTAATGAATCCTAGCCTGGAGAGGTCTATTAATTTTTTACTTCCAAGATGTCTCACATAAAGTTTTTCCAATGCTGTATCAGCAAACACAGGGAACTCCAGTTTCTGTATTACATCTTACCTGAAGAAGGGGCCTGAGTTGCCTCGAGAGTCTGCATATTGTAATCTTTTTAACCTTAGTTAAAAGGTGTCATTTTGCTTGACTTCTCTCTACATTCATAATGGCTAACACAGTGCAACACCCTAGTACTACAGACATTAATAAACTTGGAAATTTTGATTCTCTACTGTTTTAAATAAACCGTTCTTTAGTTTTTGGGTTTTTTTTGTTATTGTTACTCTGGTTATCTTATTGTTGGGCAACTTTCATGTATGAAATAAAGCAACGAGAGAGAGTGTAGCGGGTTGGATAATGGATGGAGAGAGAATGTGCCCTGCGATGACTCCTGCCACACACCCGATGTTGCCAGGACTGGCTCTGGCCCCTGCAACATTGAATTGGACAAAGCAGGTACAGACAATGGATGGATGGATGGATGGATGAATAATTTGAGCAAGCATCGCTCTGGCCTGCTCCTGGCGTGCCTGCTCCTGGCGTGCCTGCTGCAGTTAAGTATACAGTCATAAGCGCTCTAATGATACATGTGTACTTTGCTCCAGCAAGTCTCAAGTTTCACTGCACTTACCGAGTGATTACTATCTGAGCACACTGCTGAAGTGTTACCGGGCACTCTTGTCTGCAGCAGATGCACTTTTATGTGTGTTAATTGGCTTTCTGAGGATCGAGGGCATTGTTTCATTTAATAGAAGCACACACGCACACGTGCTAACTGAACCGACTGTGCTTACTGATTTGCCTGCATCGGCAGTTTTCTATTGTGAGGGGCCAAGAGGAAGGACAGGCATCCCGGCCAGGGTGGAGGATGATTTCTTGCCTGGACAGGAAGGACAGATGGGCACGCCCGCTGGACAAAGAAACAGCTTTTTGAACAGTTGGACTCATATAAAGGACCGACTAGTGGAAGCTGGAGGCCATATGACAGGTGGCAGTGGTCCTCCCGTGGCATCCCAGTTTGGATACCCACAGGGGTACATGAGTCGGGGTTCCTGGGTGCCATTACAGGGTGCTGTCGGAGAGGAGGGGAACCTCCATGGTTGCCATATGACCCAGAAGTGCTTCCAAGAGAACACCGGAAGCATTCCCGAGTTCAGCTTAAAAGGAGCCCAAAGCCTCACCTGGAGGAATGGGCAGTGGGTGACACTCAGCCGGAGGGTGGAGGGACAGAAGGGAATCTGTTTATTTTGAGGAGGAGGTTAGAAGCACACACTGATACAGCACATTGCTGCACCCACCACATGACAAACTACCTCAGGGTCCCAGATTAGGACCCTAGTGCAGCCATGCAATGGGCGACACCGTGGCAACCACACTAGTTCAGATCGAGTGGAACAGTGTGAGCTTTTCTTTTGTGGTGGCTGGAGTGCCAATTCTGACAGGTGATTATTTGAAAAAGTGTCGGTGGCAGATAAAAAGGGCAAGAATGCCCTTTTATTGTGTTGGCAGGCAGTGTGGCGCAGTGATGAAGGCTTTGGACTTCAAAACCGGAGGTTGTGGTTTCAAACCACACCACTGAGAATGTGCGACCCTGAACAAGTCACTACACCTGCCTGTGCTCCAATTGGAAAAACAAAAAGAAATGGAACCAATAGTATCTCAAATGTTGTTATACCCTTTGGATAAAAGCGTCAGCCAAATAAATGAACGTAATGGAGTATGGTGTCTGTGGTTTGGGCTCAGCTGTGCCCCCTTGTGGTCACACTATGTTGATGTGCACAGCCCTGTGACATGGTTTACAAATATAGGAGGATCTCCTCCTCTTCTTATTCTCTTTACCTTCCACTGAACGATGTAATGCTGTAATTGATTACTAATTGTAATTGATTACATCTGGCCTGAAGAAGGGGGCCGAGTTGCTTTGAAAGCCTGCATATTGAAATCTTTATAGTATGGGTCATTTTGCTTGACTTCTCACTACATTCATAATGGCTAACACGGTACAACACCCTCGTACTACCTTTCACTGAACAAAGACAGAAGTCGCTCATCCACTGTATAAACCCACCTAGTAAAGCACACTGGACCATCTCTAGAAGGGGTGCCAGTCCTTCACACCTGCACATTTACCACTGTCACTCAGTTATTAGGGCTTGTCAACTAACACAAGAATCTTGTGGACGCTGGAAAAATGACAGGAACACAGGCACAGGGAGAACATGCAAGCAGCACTCAGACGGTGACAAGGCCAGGGATTGAAACTCAGGGCCTAGGAGGTGCCACGCCAGCCCACCCCTAAACAGGCACACAAAAATGTGAAGGAAATAAAAAGAGAGAAGAAGGAGCTAGTGTAAAACTGTTCTACAGGTTCGGCCCTCGAGCCCCTCCATATTAAGACACGAGGGTGACAATGCAGAAGGACATGAGGATGCTCAGGACTGAATCTCCCACTACTCTCTGCACTCAACTCATTCTGTCGATTACAAAGTCAAAATGGCCGATACTGCCTAGGGAGGGACAGGGTTACACATTGGTCAGTTGCTCTTCCCGGGTGCAGCTGTTACACAACAGTGAGGGGCTTTCTTTCCAGGTGAAGACACAGTGGTGCCTCCTTAGGTGCCAGCACGGTCTGACTGCTCTTAACACAGTTGCCTCACCATACACAGTGAACCAACACAGCCTCTCCCCATTTTGCTGGATCATTCCCAAAAGTTTTTGTTCACACGATGGCTCAAAAGTGTCCACTTGTTGCCATTATGAAAGACCCCCTAAAATCCAGAGTCAAACCTGTTTTCAGTCCCATAACCTGTACTCTTGTATCTGCTCTCACATACTTGACAAGTAGACAATAAAATGCCTATTTCTCCAGGAAAGAACTAAAAAAATCCTAAAAAGTATAAAAATAAAATAAAACACAAAAATACATGCGTGTTAGCTTGGTCCCAAAATCCTTTAAAAGGGGAGTAGTGGAACACTACATCGCCGAGACATCGGGTTACGCTGCTTGGTTCAGTGCAAGTCTCTGAGGAGTCCAGCAGGTGGCAGCGATGTTCTTCTGGTCCCAAACTCTTCCTTTTTTTTTTGTTTTTTTCTTTTTTACAAAAGGCTGCTAAGTACGCTCAGAGGGCGAGCCAGAGGTTATCACAAAAAAAAGCTTGTGTATCGATTTTCCACAGATCTTCATTTCCATGGTTTGAGATTAAAAAAGAGAGAGAGAGAAAAAAGAGAGAAAGAAAGAGAAGAAAAAAAAGACCCCGGTTCTGTCATGTAAAAATCTCTGCGAGTCTTTTCATTAAGATTTTCTGTTCATTTTTTCTTTCTGTTCAAGTCCTGGGGCGAGGTTTATCCAGACCTGCGGATTAGAACAGACAGAGAGGTAATTACATTTGAGGAAGAGTGGGGTGTGGAGATAAACACAGTAACGCTAAGCAAAGACATCATATGAAAGGAGACGAGCAGAAAAAGCTGGATCAAGTACAACGAAACGAGCGCCCCCCACAGCCAATGTCATTTATTCATTTCCATTTATTCTATCTATTTGTAATATTGCAATATAGTGCCTTTCAGATCTATCTATCTCAACAGCATGATGGTTCAGTCAGGGTCCAGTCTGGAATGGCCACCAGCTCAACTCATGGCACACTCACTCAAACCAGGCCAGTCATTCAGGGTCATAGGAAGTAAGAGACCATCCAGGAAACACAGCCACTAGATTAGATACCAGACCTGCATGAGATGCCTGCCTTCACTGGGCCTACCTACTATTTAGGAGTCAGTCCTCAATTTCTTAAGGCCTGTGCTGACCAACCTTGTCTTGTCCTCTGTCACCTGTTCAGTCTGTCCCTATGGCTGCCTAAAACATCCTGCATTGTTCCTGTTCCAAAGTAGGCAGGCGCCTCTTCACCTAATGACTGCAGACCAGTGGTACTTGCGTCTCACATCATGAAGACCTTTGAGAAGCTGGTCTGGGACTATATGAGGCCTCTTGTGGTAGACCACCTGGACCCACTGCAGTTTGCCTATCAGACAAAGATTGGAGTGGAGGATGCAGTTATCTCTCTGCTCCACAGGGCTTATTCTAATCTGGACAGAGCTGGCAGCACTCTGAAGATGATGTTTTTGATTTCTCCAGCACCTTCAATACCATCCAGCCATCCCTGTTAAGGGGTCAACTCCAAGATATGCAAGAGGATGTGGCTACAGGTTATGGCGTTCAGGCTATTGGACTGTCTGTCAGGCCGACTGCAGTTTGTGAGACTTGAGGATTCTGTCTCTGATTTGGACGTGAACAACATTGGAGCACCACAAGGAACAGACCTGTCTCCTCTTCTCTTCACACCTCAGATTATAAATATAACAGCAGGTCACGGAACTTGCAGAAATTCTCTGATGATTCTGGTGCGTACTGATAAGAGGGACGAGACACAGGAGAGGAGTCAGGTAGAGAACTATGAGAATTGTCTGCAACTCAACATCAGCAAAACCAAGGAACTGATGATTGACTTTCACCTCACCAAAGACCCTCTATGTCCGGTCACTTTTCAGAGAGTGGATGTAGAGTTGGTACTTGAGGGTCCACATCAATGACAGCTTAGACTGGTCCCATAACACAGAAGAACTCTATAAGACAGGGCAGAGCAGATTTTTTTTCCTTAGGAGACTTTGTTCCTTTAATATGGGAAGTGACGTCCTTCGTATCTTCTACAACTCTCTGATGGCCAGTGTAATTTTAAATTGTGATGTGCTGACTGGGAACATCACTTCAAGAGAGGCCCCTCGAATCAATAAGCTAATTAAAAGGGCAGACTCAGTTATTGGTCACACTCTGGACCCCCAGGAGGTTGTAATGAAGGAGAGAATTAAAACAAAACTGAGTGCCATTATAAACAATGCTGCACATCCTCTCTGTGACACACCAGCACTGAGGCCGTTCAGCCAATAAATCATTTAGCAGAAGTCTGTCAAGAAACACAACTGGGGGTCCTTTATATTAACAGCAATACACCTGCATAATGCAGCATTCGAACTGGGCCTGTAAAGTCAAAACTTTTCTTTCTCTTTTGTTAAATTTCTTACTTTATAATAATTCCAGTGTCTGTTAAGACCAAAATCTATCTACCTCTCTATCTATCTATTATATGGTGCCTTTCATATCTATCTATCTACACACCCACCCTCACTCATACTGGACCAATCATTCAAGTAACTCACAGCTTAAGCGTACTCCAGGACTGTGGTGCACAGACAGAAGACAAAC
Source organism: Polypterus senegalus (assembly GCF_016835505.1). NCBI lineage: Eukaryota > Metazoa > Chordata > Cladistia > Polypteriformes > Polypteridae > Polypterus > Polypterus senegalus. The sequence continues at coordinate 28,396,866 of NC_053170.1, read as the reverse complement.
CTGGAACGGATGCCAGCCCAACACATGGCACACTCACTCAAACCAGGTCTATCATTCAGGGTTGTAGGAAGGAAGACACTTCCCTGGCAGCATTGGCACTATGTTAGATACCAGACCTGGATGGGATTTCTCTCCCTCACGGGACATACTTTTTCCAAGAACGTAGTTTTATACGTTGGGGAGCACTGCAGTGTCCCTGGTTTGCAGTTATGGGAGGATCTCCTCCTCCTCCTCCTCTTCTTATTTTCATTAACCTTCACTAAACAACTTACAGTTTTTTCAGTTATAGACCATTTAGACAGAAGTCGCCCATCCATTTAATGAACCCATCTAGTAAAGCACACTGGACCAACTCTGGAAGAGTGTGCCAGTCCTTGACACCCACACATGAACCTCTGCCAATCAGTTCATAGACTTTGTCATCCAACACAATAATCTTGTGGATTTGGGAAGAATTAACAGAACACAGACGAGTCTCACACAGACACAAGGAGAACATGCAAGCTGCACACTGACAGAGATAAGGCCAGGAATTGAAACTCAGACCCTGGGAGGCGCCATGCCAGCCCACCTCTAAACAGGTACAAAAAAAGAAAAAAAATTAGAATTTTGTTTTCGTGTTACGGGTGTTTTGTCAGTCGATTCCTCTCTTCTGGTTTGACCTCAGCTGTGTGTTCTTGGCACTCGCTACTTTGCCAGTCTTTGAGGCAGCACACACGTGAGCTGGCGCTGCTACCAGACGTGCAGTGCACAGTGCGTGTTTAGTCATTGTGGTTTCTCCTGGTTTACCTCCAAGCTGTTTGACGCTACACTTGAGGTGCGGCCGCTTCACTTTAAGCAGTTCACAGCTGATGTATTGTGCCGAGCGGCAGGTGGTGGCTCGGCTCTCACTTTACTTTAGGTTTAAATCTACGTGGCTTTATTCTGTCAAATGATGACCACGGCAGAGGGTTAGGGTTAGCTGATCTGATCTCAATCGAACTGACCAGGCACCAGCTTTCCAAAGTTTGACTGAATTTTTGGGAAGTGAACAGCTTCTGAACTTGCAAATCTTGCTAGTCCTTCACAAAAGCAGGTCAGACATTATTAGTGAGGAAGGTCAATGCAGACGTTAAAAAAGCTGCAGACATACAGGAGGATTCTGGTAGGGCCACATTACAATTTTCATGCCAAAAACACCAATGGCTATTGTACAATATTTTTCAGACAATAGAAATACTGTACTTGCTATTATGTTTTCAATATCTAAACATTACTGATTTCTCAATGCCATTTTATTTTTTCTAGATCTCATAAAAGGATCAACATACACACGTAGTGTCACACACGTGCGCATGGGAGGCAGCTAAAGGGCTTGAGTGATGGCAGTTCTGAGACAGGCCGGGCTGTGGCAGAGTGCACTGACTCTTTTTCTCACTTCCCTGTAGACCATCCCTGGGAGACTCCACCTGGCTCTCGTGACATCACTTCCGGGATCGAACCACTGGAGACAGAACCAACAGACGCCGGCCCCCCTGATGTCACATCCGGGCCTGATCCAATGAGTGACGAACACGTGCCCGATTCCCATGACCTCACTTCCTGTCTTCCCCTTTAAAAGCCTGCCCTTTTTCCCCTTACCCTCAGTCTTGTCTTGGACTCGTTTGTATGCACATCAGTGCTGTTGTTGGTGAAAGAAACGATTTTTGCAGCCAGGATACCAAAATATACGGGTGGCTGCCCCAAAACTTCTTCGAGTATGTCTCAGTTTTGTGACATTGGCGTAGTCGGCAGGATGGAGAAGTCCTGGAAGACAGGACCTGCAACACGTCCAGGTGGGATCGTACCGGGGCCGAGTTTTCAGGCGGGGAGGGTGGCCCGTGTTTCGGAGTGGCTCGGTACAGGCTCTGCTCCCAGCATGCTCATATAGGCAATCTAGACAGGCCAGGGAGTGTTCGGGAGGGGCTCACAGACGTGGGCTGCTTCGGAAGGGGGAGGCGAAGAGGGCTCTTTGTGCTCTCTCGGAGGAGAGTGCCTGCCTCCCTGTGAAGCCAGAGCCCCGATTTCCACCTAGGGGTGCCCCAGACTGGCAGGTGAGTAACCTGAAAAACTGGAGGTTTGACCCAGAGCGGCCAACCCCACAGCAAGCCTGGTCCCTATGGGAAAAAGTAGGGCAGTGGCTGCGGCCACAGAAACTTAAGCCCTCCCAAGTCATAGAGCAGGTGGCTTGCTACCTGCTTCTGGACACACTACCCCGTGGTTTCACCCAGCCGGTCTGGGGTAGGGAATTTATAAACATGGCAGAGCTCATAGAGCTCGTGGAGAAACAAAGGACGGCCTCGCAATCTGGGGGAGCTGAACCGTCCTCTAGCCGACTCAACGGGGTATGTCCAACACCTAGCCCCCTGTACAACCCAGAGCTTGTGCCGGCATCCCCGGGGTCGCGGGCGCTCAAACCACTTGGGAATGAGGCGGAATGCAGGTGGAGGGGGAGGAGGGGTTGGTGTGCTCTGATAAACCCGTTGGCGGTTCCACACACAGGCATGGTGGTCGTCAACGGGTACAAAACGTCTGCTCTGTTAGACACCGGCAGCAACACTACCATTGTTGCTCGCCGTTTTGTGCTACCGCGACAGTGGTTAAATTATAAGGTCGGTATAACCTGTGTCCACGGGGAAACCCGCTGGTACAAGGCCGCCACGTGTGTCATCAGTTACGGGGGATCGGTTCGGAAATTAACTGTGGCAATCCTTCCTGATCCTCCACACCCGGTGATATTGGGGTGGAACTGGCCTGAAATTAAAAGCGGTGAGACACATACCACTCCCGGGAATACTTTGAGCCTTGTTATAGACGGGCACGAGCCGTCTCAAGTTGCCTCCACGCCGTGTAATCAGCCGGCAGAGAGAGCGGCGGCTTCCCTGAGTGACGTGGTTACCCTCGGGCCGTCGCGTGCTGGTACGTCATCCACTGAAGCCGAGACAGAACGGGAGGAGGCCACGCCCCTTGAGGTCGACGCTGACCCTCTCTCTGTATTGCGGTTTCAATTTAAAGAGACGCCGGCTTCTTTCAGAAGGGAGCAATGGAATGACGACTCCCTGAAATTTGCAAAAAATGCAGTGGTCCTTGTAAATGGCCAGCGCACTGATCAGTCTATACCACAGGGCCCTTACTTTGTATTAGACAACGACCTTCTTTATCGTGTAGCAATGCATGATGGGCAGGAGAGAAAGCTGCTGCTAGTTCAGCACCTTCCGGCGGCAGGTCTGCGAGCTAGCCCACGCCCACCTCCTAGGTGGCCACTTGGGCACCGAAAAAACTCTGGAGCGGATCAAGCTCCGTTTCTACTGGCCGGGAGTCAATGAGGAGGTTCGTCGCTTTTGCGCTTCCTGCCCGGAGTGTCAACTGCGACAAATTCCCAGGAGGGACCGTGCTCCTCTTGTCCCTATACCCTGATTGATGTTCCCTTCCAAAGAATCGGGGTCGATTTGGTTGGACCCCTAGAGCCCTCAGCCCGAGGACACAAGTACATTTTAGTCCTCGTGGATTACGCTACACGATACCCTGAAGCTGTTCCGTTGCGCCAGCTACATCCAAAGCTATCGCACGGGAATTACTAGGGTCTTTTCGTGTGGGTGTTCCCAAGGAAGTCTTGACAGACCAGGGGACACCTTTCACCTCGGAGACGTTCAAGGAGACTGCCAAGTTGCTGAAAATAAAGCATTTAAAGACCTGTGTATCATCCTCAAACCGACGGGTTAGTAGAGAGGTTTAATCAGACTCTCAAGCAAATGCTACGTAAGGTGGTCAGCGAGGATGGAAGGAACTGGGATCAGCTCCTCCCCTCGTCCTTTTGCTTATCGGAAGTCCCACAAGCCTCCACGGGTTCTCCCCTTTGAATTACTGTATGGGCGACAACCTCGGGCATATTAGACATTCTAAAGAAGGGTGGGAAGAAGAGGCTCTTCCCTCTACAAATATATTAGAGTATATCGCGCAGTTACGCGATAGATTGGGAAAGATTCGCCTCTCCTTAAAAGTCACATGGAAGAAGCACAAGCAGCACAGGTCTGTTATTACAACCGCGGCACGTCTCTTCGGGAGTTCCACCCGGGAGATCGGGTCATGGTCCTAGTGCCTACCTCCCACTCTAAGCTGCTTGCCCATTGGCAAGGCCCCTACGAAGTTAAGGAGAGGAAGGGGCTGGTCGACTATTTGGTGAGTCAACCCAATCGCGGCCAAAGGAGCGGTTTATCATGTGAACTTGCTGAAACCGTGGAAGGACAGGGACCCGATCCCTCCTCCGCCAGCCCCGCCACTCTTCGCCACACACACGCCTTAACTTCGCACGGACTTAAGTCCCAGACAGCGGCAGGAGCTGGAAACAGTTATCCGGACCGTCCGGGAGGTAGTCAGTGAACGCCCTGGAAGGACCTCTCTGGTTGAGCACAACATTGTGACAGAGCCCGTGGTTGTTGTCTGAGAACGCCCGTATCGCCTTCCCGAGGCAAAAAGGGCTGAAGTGGAGCTTGAGATCAAGCGCATGCTGGAGCTAGGTGTGATTGAGGAAAGTTATAGTCCCTGGTCCAGCCCAATTGTGCTCGTCGGTAAGCCTGACGGGAGTTGGAGGTTTTGCAATGACTTCCGTCGGCTTAATCAAGTCTCCCAATTCGATGCTTATCCTATGCCTCGAGTGGACGACCTCCTCGAGAGGCTTGGACAGGCTCAATACCTGACCACACTTGACATGACAAAAGGGTACTGGCAGGTTCCTTTAACGGACACCGAAGGAAAAACGCGCTTAGTACCCCTAGCGGACACTGGCAGTATCGTGTCCTTCCATTTGGGTTACACGGGCTCCAGCAACCTTCCAGCGTCTGGTGGACAAAGTGCTCCAGCCACATAACTCATACAGTGCTGCCTACCTGGATGACGTGGTCATTATTCCAGCACGTGGACAGAACACCTACAGCAGGTCCGAGCGGTATTGCGGAACACTTGGTGAGGCGGGCTCGGATTAATCCCAAGAAATGCTTCTTTGGGTTAAGTGAAGCCAAATATTTAGGCTACCTGGTGGGTCGGGTACCGTGAGGCCACAGTGCTCCAAAGTTGATGCCATTTTGAAATGGCCCGTCCATGAACCAAGCGGCAGGTCCAAGCCTTTCGGATTAGCCGGGTACTACCGCCGGTTTGTGCCCGCTTTCGGAGAGAGCGGCACCCTTGACTGATTTAACAAAGAAGAGGGCCCGAACATTGTGGTATGGACTGAGAACACAGGCACTGCATTTAGTGACTTGAAACAGGCCCTTACGTCCGCACCTATTTTGATGGCACCTAACTTCTCTTTGCCTTTTATCCTCCAGACGGACGCTTCGGACACAGGCCTGGGCGCCGTGCTGAGCCAAAGCGTCGATGGTGTGGAACACCCCATCATGTTCCTAAGCCGGAAACTGTTGGACCGGGAAACCAGGTATGCAGCGGTGGAGAGAGAGGCTTTGTCGATTAAATGGGCGATTACTCAGCTGAGGTACTACCTGTTGGGCCGGGAGTTCACTCTTGTCACGGACCATGCGCCTCTACAGTGGATGGCCCTGCACAAGGAGTCGAATCCCCGGGTCACCCGGTGGTTTCTTGACCTGCAGCCGCATAAGTTTTCGCCGTCATCGCCGGGTGCTCTCCATGCCAACGCTGATGCTCTTTCTCGGATTCACGACCTCTCGGTTAGGGTCGCCCGACCCGACGGGTCTGGGCTAAGGGGGCCTTGTCACACACGTGCGCATGGGAGGCAGCTAAGGGGCTTGAGTGATGGCAGTTCTGAGACAGGCCGGGCTGTGGCAGAGTGCACTGACTCTTTTTCTCACTTCCCTGTAGACCATCCCTGGGAGACTCCACCTGGCTCTCGTGACATCACTTCCGGGATCGAACCAATGGAGACAGAACCAACAGACGCAGGTCCCCCTGATGTCACGTCTGGGCCTGATCCAATGAGTGACAAACACGTGCCCGATTCCCATGACCTCACTTCCTGTCTTCCCCTTTAAAAGCCTGCCCTTTTTCCCCTTACCCTCAGTCTTGTCTTGGACTCGTTTGTATGCACATCAGTGCTGTTGTTGGTGAAAGAAACGATTTTTGCAGCCAGGATACCAAAATATACGGGTGGCTGCCCCAAAACTTCTTCGAGTATGTCTCAGTTTTGTGACAGTAGGAATAATGCCAGCTTACCACCATCTTGTCCATATTTATACCATAATAACACTGGATAACCGTCTGTCAACCTAACTGTTCAACGACAACTTTTCAAATACACTCACCGACCCCTTTATTAGGTACACTTTGCTAGTACCAGGTTGGACCCCCTTCTGTCTTCAGAACGGCTGTAATTCTTTGTGACACGGATTCAACAAGGTATTGTACTGGAAACATACCTCAGGGATTTTGGTCCATATTGACAGATACAATCATGCTGTTGCTGCACATCCATGATCTGGTGTCTGTGGAGGCCATTAGGGTGCAGTGAGCTCATTGTCATGCTGAAGAAACCAGTTTGAGATAATCTGATCTTTGTGACATGGCGCTGCATCCTGCTGGATGTAGCCATCAGAAGATGTGTGGTCAAAAAGGGATGGATATGGTCAGCAACAAGACTCAGGTAGGCTGTGGCATTTAAACGATGCTCAATTGGCCAAAATGTGCCAAGAAAATATCCTTCACACCATTACACCATCACCAGCAGCCTGAACCATTGATACAAGGCAGGATGGATTCATGCTTTCATGTTGTAGACACCAAATTCTGACCCTACCATCTGAATGTTGCAGCAGAAATTGAAACTCATCAGACCAGGCAGCGTTTTTCCAGTCTTCTATTGTCCAATTTTGGTGAGCCCCTGCAAATTGTAGACCTAATTGTCTGTTCTTAGCTGACAGGAGTGGCACCCGGTGTGGTCTCCTGCTGTTGAGCCCATCTGTCTTAAGGTTTGACGTGTTGCATGGTCAGAGATCCTCTTCTGCATACCTCAGTTGTAATGACTGGTTATTTGAGTTACTGTTGCCTTTCTGCCTGCTGGAACCGGTCCTGCCATTCTCCTCTGATCTCTGGCACCAACAAGGCATTTTTACCCAAACAGCTGCCACTCCCTGGATATTTTCCCTTTTTCAGACAATTCTTTGTAAACCCTAGAGATGGTTGTGTGTGAAAATCCCAGTAGATCAGCAGTTTCTGAAATACTCAGACCAGCCCGTCTGGCCTCAACAACCATGCCATATTCAGAGTCTCTTCAGTCACCTTTCTTCCCCATTCTGATGCTCGGATTGAACTTCAGCAGATCGTCTCAACAATGTCTACAGGCCTAAAAGCATTGAGCTGACTGGCGTTAACAAGCAGTTGAACAGACATACCTAATAAAGTGGCTGGTGAGTGTATATTTCTTATATCAAATCCCACTTGAGATTTTATTAATTTAACAATTGTCCTCCCACAGTGAGTGCCTGTGGCCGCCTTTATGGTAGAACACAAAATGCCAGTCAGAACATTCTGGAATAAACCGCTGCCAGCATTTCTTGTGCCTGTAATATCCTTGATTACATGGTATCAGATTAAACTGTAAAATTGTATTAAAGTTTAATTAACTTTATCAAGACGTTCAGTTTCTTAACCTGCTTTATCTTTTTTGGGGCTGTAGGGTAAAACAGCGTGAGCATGAAGGGAATTTTAGAGAAAACTCTTTTCTTTTCCAGTTCTTAAGAATTCTTCTCCTTGTCCTCCAATTGAAAGATTAAAGCATCCCCTGACTGACGATTTTGAATAATAATAATAACTAGCGGGCTTTGCCCTCTGCTCGCTTCACTCGCCAACCCCCTGGCCTGCGATACGCACCAGGCACTTCACGTCTCTGCTGCTCACGTATGTGGATTTCACTTCCACAAAATAACAAATCTTTTCATTCTCTCAGATAGGCCTCCTCACTGAGAAGAAACACTACTTTTCCCTGATGGCAACACAAATTAGACGATTTACAAGTCTAAAAAACATACATAATTATCTACATACTTCTGTCTGATCACCTATGTCTATATATTCAATCTCTTTTTGCTGTTCCGTTATTACACTGAGTAATAATTTCCATTTGTTAGCGCTAATGTGATCTTTGCTATCAATTTTTTGAGTCTTCCGAATTTTAGTACTTTCATTATCTCTAGCTCTGCATGTGTATCACGCCAACGTTTCTGGATCTCTTTACAACGTTCTACTTTGTCTTCTACTCTTTTTCTTTTATTTCTGACCCCACTTGGAGCTGAGAGCGCAGGAACTGTGTCTGACAACAGCATTCACACGACTGAGAAGTCATTGGACCGTGGGTGTGGTTGTAAATGTTTGAGAGGAGGGCAGGACTTGTCAAAAGTCTCATCTCGCGGGACCTGAAATTATCTGTGAATTACCCCTTGGGATTAATAAAGTATCTATCTATCTATCTATCTATCTATTATATAATGCCTTTCACATCTATCTATCTATCTCACAGAATGTCTCATCGCAGGTTTTCCTTTAATAATAGAGAGATATTAAATGATATTTATATAGAGCATTTCCCATGCTCACATGACCGATGATAACCACCATGACAACAAAGCAACATGCCAGGGTTTTCAGTAAGTAAATAACATGACATATCAGCCTCAAATGCACTGACGACTCCAATTAAAGATTTTCACAGCCATTCCCAGCAGCACTGGGTTCATGAAGCACATAATCCACTGTGTAAATGTATTGAAACACAAGACACTACCCATCTGACCTCTCGCTCTGCCTCACTCCAAAAGTACTGCATCACGCATATGCGCCTGTTGATCTCCTTCATGGCTCTGCTGAGGTGATACTACTCCAGGACGAGAGGGGGCGCTCACGCTAACTGTCTCTTCATTTCCACTCACAGCTCTGAGAAGTCACAGAGTGAGGGCAACTGACCAGGCCACAGACCCCCAAGCTGGTTGGGGCTCCATAAATCCAGAAGGTGCTGTCTGCTACTGGTCCCGGAATCTGACCCAGCGCAAGCTCCATCGTGTTGTTATGGCAGTGTTATAGCATAATGTTTTGGACAAAGACAGGTTTTTCTTTGATTTACGCCTGTGCTCTACGGTGAAATATTACAAATCAAACAATTCAGACATCGTGATTACAGTAAAGTACACACTGCAGACTTTCATTTAAGGGTCTTTGCATACATTTTGGTGACACCATGTAGAAATGACAACACTTTTTCTACACAGTTCCCCCCTTTTCGCGGCACCATAATGTTTAAGACAGCTGGCGTCACTGGTGTTTGGGACTCCTCTGGTGGGTTTCAGTGCTTCATAAGACACCTCAGCTTGTTTCTACCCTTTGGAGTCTGTGCTTGCCATCGTTCAACATGAGGACAAGAGCTGTGCCAGTGAAAGTCAAAGCAGCCATAATGAGGTTGAAACAGAAGAAGAAAACCATTCGAGATTTCCATTGAAGTTAGGCGACACTTCTTTAAAGTCGACAAAACACAAATGCGAATTGTCTGTGTTTCCACTGAGTGATTTTAAGCGAATAAACTTTGTTTTATCTCCAGCGACTGATATGAAGAGTGTGAGTTTCTGTTATTTCAATTGCGTCTACAATCGCCGTGTTCGATTAGAGCGAATGAATACAATAAAGAGAAGGCGAACTCCCTCTACTTGGCAGAGGCCACGTGCATTAGAGATTTCTTTGAAATTGTCCACAGTGATTTTACTGAGGAGCTGTGGGTACAAAAATTGAAGGATCAGCTGCTCAACATTCACAGAATTAGGCAGCACAGTAGGCCCTCTTGTGTCCCCTGCCGTAAACCCAACCGAAACGGAGACTCATGTGAGCTAAAAAAGTGTTTCCATTACAGATGTGCGCATTACTGCTTTGTCGAATCGCTGGATAAACCACGTCAAGCGAGCGTATAAACTTTTTTTTGTGATTTTTGAGTGTTGTTTTGAAATTCACGCATTTCCATTACTCTTTTTTTTTCTCAAAAAAGGCATTAAGAAGGTTAATGGAAACAGGTTAGAAAAACCTTAGGATGATTGAAGTCAACTGTCAGAAATATCATTAAGAAGAAAGAACGTACTGGTGAGCTCAGTAATCGCAAAGGGACTGCTAGGCCAAGGAAGATCTCCACTGCTGATGGCAGAAGAATCCTCACTATGGTGAAGAAAAACCCCCAAACGTCTGTCTGACAGACCAGAGACAGTCTTCAGGGGACAGATGTGGACGTGTCAGAGACGACTATCAGAAGGAGACTTCATGAACAGAAACACAGAAGCAACCATGAAAGATGAAACCCACAAGTTTGCAACAAGTGAATGATGGCCAGATTACAGTTTGAGAAAAAAGACTTAAAAGAGCCATCTGGAAAAAGGTCTTGTGGAGAGACGAGGCAAAGACGATGAACCTGCATCAGAATGATGGCAAGAGCAAAGTGTGGAGATGGAACAGCCCGAGATCCAAAGCAGACCACCCTGTCTGTTAATCATGGCAGTGGGGGTGTTGTGGTGTGGGCATGTATGGCTGCCACAGGTCCTGGCACACTTCTCTTCACTGATAACAGAACTGCTGATGGCAGCGGCACAATGAGGTGTGCAGAAACATCTGATCTGCTCAAGTTCTAGTAAAAGCCTCCAAACTTACTGCCGAGGCAACACAGGAGTTTATCAAAACTAAACACTGGAAAAATGTTGAATGGCCAAGCCAGTCACCCAATTTAAATCCAATTGAACAGGCCTTCCATATACTGAAGAGAAAACTTATGGGGACAAGCCCCCCAATACAAGCAGGAGCTGAAGGTGGCTGCATGAGAGGCTTGGCAGAGCCTCACCAGAGAAGACCCTCAGAAGCTGGTGATGTCTGTGAATCACAGTCATTGCATGTAAGGGTTATGTGACAGAGCACTAAACATGACGGCTTTAATAGACCTGCCAGTGTTATGTCACAAACATTATGGTGCCCTGAAATGGGGGGACTGTGTAGAAAAAGTGCTGTGACACCAAAAGATAGGCAAATCCGCCTTACATGAAAGTCTGTAAATGTGCACTTTAATCACATCTCGGTTATTTGATTTGTAATTTTACATTGTGGAGCAGAGGGGGTGAATCAAGGATAAAATGCGTCTTTATCCCTAACATTATGGAGGGCACAGGGGACTGTACTTTCTCCGGTCCTGTTCAATCTATATACATCAGACTTCCAATATGACTCGGAGTCCTGCCACGTGCAAAAGTTCGCTGATGACACTGCTATTGTGGGCTGTATCAGGAGTGGGCAGGAGGAGGAGTACAGAAAGTTAATCAAAGACTTTGTTAAATGGTGCGACTCAAACCACTTACACCTTAACACCAGCAAGACCAAGGAGCTGGTGGTGGATTTTAGGAAGCCCAGGCCCCTCATGGACCCTGTGATCATCAGAGGTGACTGTGTGCAGAGGGTGCAGACCTTTAAATATCTGGGAGTGCAGCTGGATGACAAATTGGACTGGACTGCCAATACTGATGCTCTATGTAAGAAAGGTCAGAGCAGACTATACTTTCTGAGAAGGTTGGCATCCTTCAACATCTGCAGTAAGATGCTGCAGATGTTCTACCAGACGGTTGTGGCGAGTGCCCTCTTCTACGCGGTGGTGTGCTGGGGAGGCAGCATAAAGATGAAAGACGCCTCACGCCAGGACAAACCTGTTAAGAAGGCAGGCTCTATTGTAGGAGTAAAGTTGGACAGTTTAATATCTGTGGCAGAGCGACAGACACTAAGCAAACTCCTGTCAATCATGAAGAATCCACTGCATCCACTGAACAGGGTCATCTCCAGACAGAGGAGTAGCTTCAGTGACAGACTGAGGAGATCGTTCCTCCCCACACTATGCGACTCTTCAATTCCACCCGGGGGAGTAAATGCTAACATTAATTTTATTTTAATTTTTTAATTTTTATTACTATTTAATTTAATATTGTTTCTTTGTATCAGTATACTGCTGCTGGATTATGTGAATTTCTCTATCTATCTATCTATCTATCTATCTATCTATCTATCTATCTATCTATCTATCTATCTATCTATCTATCTATCTATCTATCTATCTATCTATCTATCTATCTATCTATCTATCTATCTATCTATCTATCTATCTATCTATCTATCTATCTATCTATCTATCTATCTATCTATCTAGTAGCTTCTATAATCCTGAAGCAATTCTGCTTATTGTGTTGAAAACACCGTCATTTTTAGTTGGGCCATTGCGCCTGTTTGGTGCACCAACATTTCGAAGCGACTCGTGCAAGTCTGTCCTCGGGTCACAAATATCATCGACTTCTCTCTATTTTTACTATCACGGTTTCTAGGTGCCACAATCTATAATATCCAGACGACCCTTCCCAAAGAGCAAATTGAACAGAGCCATCTGCTGGACATTCATCCATCCATCCATCTGCTAGACCTTCTCATCCAGGCCAGGGTTGCAGGGAAGCTGCAGCCAATCCTAGCAAGCACCAGGCACAAGGCAGGAACAATCCAATTCTTACTTGCATGTCCAACCAACACGTAACAAGTCGCACTCGCTGGCACCATGATAAACAAAAAAGATATTAAAATAAAGGCTGCACCACAGTCTGCTGACACCTCACATGCATGACTGACTCAAACATCAGCCAAGGGTGGGGATGGGTCCAATTGCAGACCTCCACAGCTCCCTGATTCAGTAGCCCTGCTGGACAGCCAATTGGATTGCAGGGTTTTGTCACCTGGTTTACTTGACTCGAGTCAGATAACCCTCCCCCAACCCTAATCTTAACCATAGTGTAAACTGTTATCACAAATAATAATAACCATTTTTTTACATTTATATAGCGCTTTTCTCACTACTCCAAGCACTTTTATAGTGAGTGGGGTGCCACTTCAACCATCACTAGTGTGAGGCACCCACCTGGATGATGGGATGGCAGCCATTATTTTCCCAGTACACTCACCACACATTAGCTGCTAGGTGGTGAAGGGTTGAGAAGTAGTCAGCCAATCAGAGACAGGGGATGCATCCAGTACTGGCCTGGCCCAAACCTGCTTGACTTCAGATGGGCGACCTGTTCTCAAGTGCATGTGGTATGGCTGCTGGCACATAATATAAAGCAGTAACCTCCTCAATGGAATGGCGCTCTAGAGGTCCACAGCTAGAGTCTATTGCAAGCACGCCTTCAGCATAATGAGATGACACTCCTTATTCAAATGAGCAGCTTCTGAGCCGGCTGCAGGGGAGCCTATAAAAAGGGCGGGCCTGCCACAAAAGTGAGCAGTTCTGAGGACAGTGAGCTTCCTACAAGAGCAACGAAATGTGCAAAAAATCTTTTGGGTCAGTGCTGGCCAACAATAAAGTCACAGGATGGTTTAACAGTTGCAGATCAGCCCCATTCTGATCAGCATCACTCCACAGGCAAACAACAAAAGCTGTGTTTGGATAGAAGACCGCTCTAAGCAGACCCACCTTGTCATCATGTGTACTCCTCCTGTAAAGTGATGTTCACAAAGGAAAGGCAATTTATAAATAAATTCTTGTCTAATATTACAATATACAATGTGGCCTGGCAGTTTAGGTGTTAGACTGTAAAAAACAAAGTCAGCCACTCAGCCTGTTAATGGACCAGTAAAGGGACTATCGTTCAAAATGTACCTGGCCAACCATGCATCCTTAAAAGTGTCCTTCGTATTCATTTATTTTTGATGCACTTCGTTAATCCGTGAGAGGAAATTGTCCTTTCACATGCCTTTTGGGGGTCAGAGCGCAGGGTCAGCAATCGTACGGCACCCCGGAGCAATTTTCTGGTTAAAGGCATTGCTTTTGGGACCAATGGAGTAGGATCCCTTCTGGCAGTAGCAAAGATTTGAACCAGCAACCTTCCAGATACCAGCGCAGAACCTCAGCTGCATCGCCACCACTCCACCCTTGATTTATGGAGTATAATAGTGGTGGTATTGTGTCTGAGTCTTTAATAATGTACTTTGAAACTACCATATATACTCGTGTATAAGTCGGGTCTTGAAACCCGAAAAATCGATCATAAAATCAGACCCCTACTTAAACGCCCGTTCAAAAATACGACACTTAAATGTTTTTTTTTTTTTTACATGTTCTTGCCTCCTCCAATCTCGCACCAGACACATCAAATTTTTTTGCAGCAGCGCAGTTACCAATTTCTTTTGCTACTTCAACGATGTTTATTTAGAACCAGCTTCATATTTTCTTCTGATCGAACGCTCCATCGCAGATAAGGGATGCTCTTACGATAAAGGTACATGAGGGTGTGAGATAATAAAAACACAAATCAGTGCAAAAGTCGCATCAGAATAGTTCGGGTATTACTGTGTGGTCACGTGGTTCACCAACAAAAGTGCGATAGACATATGCGCCCCGACAAAACCGCGACGGACAAATGTGCGCCGACAAACCCGCTAACTGGTTTTCAACAAATGCGCGCCAACAAAATTGCCATGACAATGGAGTGTACGTGCACATTATGTACACATGTGCTAGGTTATAACTGTTATAACTGCTGATGGCATGCCGCGAACAAATAACTCAGTCGAGGGTTGGCATGACGCGTTGTATACAAAGCGGAATTACCAGCAGTCAGGCAGCCAGCAAGTCTAAATACGCTCAACTATCAAGACGTCTTGCTGCAATTCTTCCTACATATGCAGGGCGTGATCTTAAGGACTATCTGCGTGCCATGCTGATGGCATGCCGTGTCTCATAATATTGACTTCTAAAATAAACATTATTATATATGCTTTCAACTAGTAATTCATATTTAATGAAACTTTCGCGATTTTGTCTGCATGATTTTGACGCCGTGTTTTAATCGGCGCTATTTTGTCGGCGTGCATATGTCTATTGTGCAAATGTCGGGTCACAGGTCAGGTAGGCACAATACATAGAAAACAAAGGCCGTGTGCTCCGTGGTTACTCTTTCAGGTGGGCGTTAGCATATCATAATCTCCAATATCAATAAGCGTGAATTTTCTGCATCTGACTTATACGACCGACATTATAAAATACAGTAAAATCAAGCCCCGACTTATCCACGGGAGAACTTAAACGCAAGTATATACGGTATTTAAAAAATTTCCCTCCTATATCACAGAAGCTTCATTAAAAAATCAGAGTTCTATAATTACAGCTTTTTTTGTAAAATGTGTTTTATAAAATGTGGGTATGCCATATAGCGCAGCAGTCATTTAAATGTCTATAAATTGGTATTACAGTTGCCCAAAAGTGACTTTTAAAAGCCTATTTGTGCCTTTGCTTGGCTCCTTGAGGAACTTGTGCAGCTTTATAGCATAACGAAACGCACAAGGGTTCGGCATGAGCAGATCATCCTGTAGTTAACATGTAAGGAAAGGGCTAACCGTACAATCTCAGCGCTCAGTTAATCCGTCTTTACTTTGTGCAGCTCTGGACCTATTCCAGGTCTGAGCGCACGCTGTGGAGTCAAAGTGTATCGAATTAGCCGGGTCTGAGCTGTACGCTGTGTGCCACTGCCTACCTCTGCTCCTGCCCGCTGCTTACAGAACTCATCACCCTGGCCCGGTCTCACTGAAGTCGCCTTGGGCTTTTCTCGCATGTCCACATTTAGCTACTCCATTGCTGCTTGCAGCCACTGCATGTTTGTAACTTTAAACTCTAAATGATTCATTCATAAAGATTTCATTCTGTTGCTGACAAGCTTGTGTAGAGATGGAGGGACTGCTACAATGCCAGGCTTTCTTGAAGAATTTGCTAAATTAAATTAGCCATGTAAACAGTGACGCTTGTTCTTGGTGGGGCTGCCTATGTAAAAATTGTAGTAATTTGTCAGGAGTTTCAGAAAATAACTGAGCCACGGTGGAACTAATTCAGGAAATGCAAAGGCACATTAGCCGCTGGTGGGGGGGCAGATGTACGTCTTTATTAGCAGCCATTTTAAACCTGTCACTGACAACTCAAGAAGGAATAACAAATTAAGAAGGGAATTAGTAGAATGGATCCAGGCTATGACTTTAAAATGAGTTCATCAAAAACACCGGGACACAGTTGGAAACTTTAAGTTAAAGGTAAATTTCATACAATCATTAGGAAGTTTTTCTTTATATATTGAACCATAGACACATGGAATAAGCTACCAAGTAGTGTGGTAGACAGTAAGACTTTAGGAACTTTTAAAACTCAAATTAAATGGATAGGACTGGCAAGATTTGTTGGGCTGAATGGCCTGTTCTTGTCCAAATTGTTCTAATGTTCTAACTCAGATATCGCCAGATCAGTATGGAAATGAATGAATGGCCTCAGTGTAACAGAGCTACATGCAATCTACATAGAATAAGATACACAGGGAATGGCACAGAGGTTAGCTTTGGTGCCAAAGTTCTTGGGTTCACATCCTAGCCTGGCAGTAATCAGTGTGTAATTTGCACCTTCTCCTGGTGTCCTTCTGAGTTTTCCTCTGAGTATTCAAGTGTTCCTCCCGCATCAGCAATTCAATGACTATTTAAATAAACACTCTGTTCTTGATAAGTTTCAGTTGGGTTTTAGAACAAATCACAGCACCTAAACTGTATTACTTAAAGTAGTGAATGACCAGCGGGTTTACGCTGGCACAGGCCACACAGCTCTTCTTGTTCTGTTACAGCTGAGCACAGCATCTGACACCATAGATTACAGTATTCTTGTAAACCGCCTTACTTAACTGGTGGAACATTCTGTGGCGATTGTAGTTCAGGATATTAAATACGACATTGCAGTAGGATCTATTCTGGTCTTGCCGTTATTTTCAATCTGCCTGCTCCCATTAGGCCAGATTATCTAAAACACAAGGTGATCTGCCACAACCATGCAGATGACATACGGCTTTACTTGTCTTTAGCACCTGATAACCCTGGCGCTCTGGGCTCTCTGATCCAATGTTGTGTATTTCTGAATTAATGAGTAGTAATTTCCCCAAATGTAATAAGGAAAAAACAGAATTCGTAATTATTGGCAAAAATGGAAACAATGAAGGTCTTAGCACAAAACTCGATCCCTTAGCAATAAAAGTCAAGGCGGAAGTAAAAAATGTAGTTGTAATCGTGGACTCTGACTTTAAATTGAACACTAACCATATTGCTACAACTGCATTCTTTAATTTTAGGTAAACATTACCAGATGCTGAGAAATTAAAAAAAAATTGTAATTAATTTTTGTTTTAAGTCTACTAGGTTACTGTAATGCACTCCTTACAGGTCTACCTAAAAAATACATGAATCGATCGCAGTTATGTTAAAATACAGCAGCCAGAATCTTAACCAGCCAAAGAAAATCCGAGTACAGCTCACCAGTCCTAGCATCACTACACTGGTTACCAGTGTCCTTTTGAATCGACCTTAAAAAAGTCACAAATGGTATATAAATCCCTGAATAATCTTGGATCCTTCCTGAATTCTGGAGTGCGTGTCCTTTTCCATTTCCAGTCGTAACCTTAGATTTTCTAATAGTGGTCTGTTTATTATTCCCAGTGCTAAGCATAAAAGGGGTGGTGATGCAGCCTTTGCTGTCATGAATGATGAATGGTCGCAGTTATTGAAAGTTAGCAACAGTTAATTGTACACCCCTAATAAATCAAACTGCACGCACATCCAAACCTTACTTAATACCGCCACCCCTACTACTTCCTTAACTGCAGTGGCTGTCAAGGTACATAAACAACAGAACATTGTCACTCTACTCAGGAGATGACCTGGTCATTTTTCCAAATAAAACACCCTGCAGACTCTGATAGTCAATAAAATGGAAATAAAATAAAAATAAAAAGTTCATTCTTTCTGTGTGGCCTGCGGCCCGGTGGCTGGGGACCGCTGTTCTTTGATGTGCAGAGCTCCCCAAACACCTGACACAACAGACACCAGGGCACAAGTTCAGCACAACACGCATTTATTCAGCAGTGGGAAACGCTTGTGTCTCGTTTCCCACCTATGCAGCACAGCAGTCTATTCCCCTCTCTCTGTCTCTCTCTCTCCACCTGTAAGCTTTGTACCCCACCTCCCGACTCAGGCTCCCTGAATGGAGTGAGTCGGCCCCTTTTATAGATCACCCAGAAGTGGCCCAGGTGTCCCGTGATCTCCATCCGGGTGTGGCGACAGTCCTGCTGAGGAGGGTTCAGCCGTTCCCCCCTGCACCCACTGGTGGTGGTCACGGGTCCCAGCAGTGTTAAGCTTTCAAACTCCAAACCTGTGGCACCGTAGCAAGTCAGGGGGGCTGCCCTCTGTTGTCCAGGGGGAGGTATTGCCCCGTGCAAACACCTTCCGGTCATTCCATTAGGTAAGAGTCCCGGCTGTCCCTCACAGGAGTTAAAGTCTGGCCATTGGCTGGGGCGCCCATGGACTGTCAGTCACTTTGCGTGTGTGTGTGTGTGTGTGTGTTATATCACAAATGATGATATTTGTTCAGGCTTTTCTTCTTGTATTGAATGTAGTATTTTACTTTGGTTTATTTTCTTTTATTCAATGCTTTGTATATTCTGTATTTATCTGTTTTAGTGTTCTAAGTAGAAAATACAGGGTGAGTCAAAATTACATCAACACTAATGGTACTGCTATGTATATACTTATATACAATTTTTGTGCCATATATGATAAATGTGTTTAACATGATGGTGAACATGTTGAGCCATTTCTGTAAATCATCTCGCACATATGAAGTATGTTTTATGAATAAATTGTTTCCGCCATTCAAATGTTAACATAATTTTGACTCACCCTGTATTTGTATCCAATGTTACATATACCTCTGAGACTCAGTGAAGCACCATGAGCATGGGGAAGGCACTACATAAATAAAATGTGTTATTATTATATTATTTATTTATGTTTATTACTTGTTCCAAAGTCTCTCCAGCACTGTCTTGACTGTATGCTTCAGGTCTATTGTCCTGCTGAAAGCTGAACCATCTTCCCCGTCTAAGATGGTGTGCACTCTGATGCAGGTTTCCTTCAATGACCTCTCAGTAAGTGGCTGCCCTCATCCTTCCCTCAATTCTGATGGACCTCCCTGCACCGACCACCGAGAAGCAGCCCCATATAGCAGGGTGCGACCACGTCCACCTGCATCACCGTAGGGATGGTGTCAGGCAGGTGATGAGCAGCACTCACCAGACACAAAGCTTGGAGTTCTGCCCCAACAGTTCAATTTTTGTCTTGTGAGACGAGGTAAACTTCTCCTCAAACCGTCATCGGCCTTTCATTCAAGAGTGGCTTCCGTCTGGCCACTCCACCATAAACACCTGATTGATGGAGTGCTGCTGAGATGGTTGTCCTTCTAACAGGCCCTTCTATCTCAGCAGTGGACTTCTGAAGTTCCGTTAGAGTGACCATTGGGTTCTTCGTCTAGGAAGAGTTCTGCAGTTTCCAGACTTCATCCGTTTCACAGTTATTGAGGAAACTGCAGTCCTGAGAACACTCAGAGCTTTAGGAATGGCTTTATCTTGTTGTCCTGATCTATGCTTCACCACAGTCTGATCACAGAGGTCTACCGAGAGTTCCTTGGACCTCACGGCTTGGTTTATGTCCTGACATGCATTGTGAATTATAGGACCTTAAATACATGCGTGCCTTTCTAAAAGATAACCAATCAATTCAGTTTGTCACAGGTGGACTCTAATCAAGTTCTTGACACAGATGAAGGAAAGTTAAAGCAAACAATTTGGAGTGCAACAGCAATGGGTCTGAATACTCATATGAACGAGAGAGTCCAGTGTTTGATATTTAATACATTTCCAGACCATTCCAAAAGCATGTTTTCATTTCGTCATGATGGGTTAGTGAGTGCAGATTCATTGGCAAAAACAGCAAACTCGTCCATCTAAAATGAAATTCACAGCACAATAAAGTGTGCAGAAAGAGAAGGAGTCCGAGGAGTTTCTGAATCCACTGTATGTGTATTAACATAATGAAGCAAAACATTTCTAAAGGATCAGTAAAAGATGACAACACCCTTTACTGCTTTGGAAGTTTCTTTGGATGCATAAATAACAATTCAACATTCCCAAAACTGATTAATCCAGCTCAGGGTTTGGGTTAGGCAGGCATCACATTTAATCATAGTTAATTATAGGCAGGCAGTGCGGTGTAGTGGCTAAGGCTTTGGACTTTAAACCCCTCAAGTGACACTGGGTGACCTGCCTGTGATCTGACTGGAATGTAACTAGCTGCATCGCACATGTTGTAAGTCACCTTGGATAAAGGAGTCAGCCTAATAACTAAGGGACAAAATGAATTTAGAGCAGGAGCCAATAATGTCCGTCTCTGGGCCTACTCTTACACATATTAACATTCAAGCACACTGCACTCATGAAATAACTAATTTACTGTGCCCATCTGTGGAAAACCTGCACTTGGCATGGCAGCGTTAAAGATTTAATTTATAATACTGTATATACACACGCGGATAAGTTCTCTCACGGATAAGTCAGGGCTTGATTTTACTGTATAATTTCCGGTATTTTATAATGTCGGTAGTATAAGTTGAATGCGGAAAACTCACGCTCTTAGTCCAAGAGAGCAACCATGGAGCACACTAGACTTTATCCTCTATGTATTGTGCCTACGTGACCACACGGTAATACCCAGACTACTCCAAAGCGGCGTTTTTGCACTGATTGTGTTTTTGAATCTCACACCCTCATACACTTTTATCGTAAGAGCATCCCTTATCTACGATGGAGCGTTCGATCAGAAGAAAATTTGAAGCCAGTTTTAAATTAAACGTCGCTGAAGTAGTGAAAGAAATTGGTGACTTTGCTGCTGCAACAAAATTTGATGTGTCTGAGAAACTGGTGTGAGATTGAAGGAAGAACATGTAAAAAAAAAAAAAAGTGTCAAAAGTCGGGGTCTGATTTTATGATCGATTTTTTAGGTTTCAAGACCCAACTTATACGGTATATACGGTAGTTTTCCCTGTGCTGTTTTCGTATGGTTGGGGTGTGTGTGTGCCCTGTGGTGGGCTGGCACCCTGCCCGGGGTTTGTTTCCTGCCTTGCGCCCTGTGT